>NW_016806198.1:133940-148613 GCF_001698545.2 Rhinopithecus bieti
CGTCAGCACCCATCAATTCATCATTTATATCATGTATAACTCCCCAATGCAATCCCTCCCTCCTCCCTCCCTCCCCCCTCCCCATGATAGGCCCCAGTGCGTGATGTTCCCCTTCCCGAGTATAATCTAATAACCCAGTCAAAAAATTGAAAAAAGATTTGAATAGACGTTTCTCCAAAAAAGTCATACAGATGACAACCAGACATACGAAAAGGTACCCGACATCATTGATCATCAGAGAAATACAAATCGAAACTGCAATGAGATATCATCTCACCCTTGTTAAAATGGCTTATATGCAAGAGACAGGCAATAACAAATGTTTGTGAGGATGTGAAGAAAAGGAAACCCTTGTACACTCTTGGTGGAAATGTAAATTAGTAAAACCACTATGGAGAACAGTTTGGAGGTTCCTCAAAAAACTAAAAATTGAGCTACCATGTGATCCAGTAATCCCTCTGCTGGGTATATACCCAAAAGAAAAGAAATCAGTATATCAAAGAGATATCTGCACTCCTGTGTTTGTTGCAGCACTGTTTACAATAGCTAAGATTTAGAAGCAAACTAAGTGTCCATCAACAGATGAATGAATAAAGGAAATGTGGTACATATACACAATGGAGTACTATTCAGCCATAAAAAATAATGAGATTCAATCATTTGCAACAACATGGATGGAACTGGAGATCAGTATGTTAAGAAAAATAAGCAAGGAACAGAAACACAAACATTGCATGTCCTCACTTACTTGTGGGATCTAAAAATCAAAACAACTGGACTCATGGACATGAGTTCAAGAGTAAAAGGATAGTTACCAGAGACTGGGAAGGGTAGTGGTGTAGGTGGCTGAGGGAGAAGTAAAGATGGTTAATGGGTACAAAAAAAATAGAAAAAATGAAAAACATCTACTATTTCATAACACAATAGAGTGGCTATAGTCAATTATATGCTTAAAAATAACTTAAGGAGTGTAATTGTATGGTTTGTAACTCAAAGGATAAATGCTTGAGGGAATGGATACTCCCATTCTAGTTGACGTGCTTATTTCAAATTGCATGCCCATATCAAAACATATCATGTACTCTATAAATATATACATCTACTATGTACCCACAAAATAAAAAGTGAAAATAACAACGAATAAATACTCGAATGGATTCACCGAAAAAGAGCATTTGCTTTTAGGGAACACCTATCCCAAAACTGTATCCTAAACTTGGTGATATTAAAATTTTCAAATTTTCTTCCAGCTCAGAAAACTATCCCCAGTTTTCCCCATGGAAATGAAGACATTCATTTGAGAAGGCAAATATCTATACTACTGGTGGTCTTATTGTTGTTCTTGTTCCAATATCATATATGTCGGAGTTACCTAAAAGATTCGGAAATAATCATCAGAATTTAAGCCCCCACAGGAAAGAATTTTGTATCTTCAATACTGCATCCCCATTATCTATAGTAAGGCTAGGCAAAGTATAGTGATATAACAAAAATTATAAAATGAGTGAGTGAAAGAATTAACCTTCCTAATCCAACAAATTGTTGGGGTTCTTCATTTGATAACCACTAGGGGGAGGGCAAACAAAATTAACAGCAACAAACCATGGAAGTGCTGGGAAGGTTTCAAATAAGAGGAAAAAGAACAAGAATATAGGAAAACAATGGAAAGTATTACCCATTTTTCCCCTCTCTGAATATGAACTATGTGACGGCAATTGTCTTTGAGGCATTTGAGAAAGCATAATAAACAGAGGAGAGACTTAGAATATGAGTCCCAAGACTGCCAAGGGTAAAATTTTTAGTCAAAAAGCATGTAGGTCTTCAAGCCTAGATCTTTGGAGAAAAGGTCTTGATTTTGGGATATGGATCAGTTGTTTAAAAAATCTATCAAATGTATGTAATATTAATAAATATTTACAAGGTTGCAATATTCTGGAATTTCTGCAAAAATTGATTTTGATTTTTTAATGCTAATTAATGCTGAAGGAGTAAATAGGAGGATACCAGATATTTATATTTTGATAATCGGGAGCAGTACCAGCTACGTAATTTGTGAGGACCAGTAAAAAAATAGAAATGTAGGCTCCTTTATAAAAATTATTGAGAATTTTACAACATCAACAGTAGCACATTAAACCATTTATAAGACACTTTTGCACACCCATAAAGCTGACTGTGGTTGGGAATAATACTAAGTGCAATGAAATATGCTAAAATGGTGATCATCTATGCTCTTTGTGACAAACTTTTTTTTTTTTTTTTTTTTTTTTGAGACGGAGTCTCGGCTCGTCATCCCAGGCTGGAGTTCAGTGGCCCGGGATCTCAGCTCACTGCAAGCCTCGAGCTGAACGCGGTTCAGGCGCATTCTCCTGCGCGTTCAGCCTCCTGATAGCTGGGACTACAGGCGGCCGCCACCAGGCCCGACTAGTTTTTTTTCCCCTAATTTTTTAGTAGAGATCAGGGTTTCACTCGTGTTAGCCAGGATGGTCTCGATCTCCTGAACTCGTGATCCGCCCGTCTCGGCCGTCCAAAGTGGCTGGGATTACAGGCTGAGCCACCGCGTCCGGCCCACAAAAGCATTTTTGGCACAAAATTATTTACCTAAAAATCTACTTGAATAACAGTTTAATGTTATATTATTTTGCCTCAGCATTAACTTCCTTTATTACTGAATTTAACTGTATCTTTCCTCTTTGGAAATGGGAAACTTAGAGACACCATTAGATGATAACATCTTCTGATTAAAAGTTCCTTGATGATCAAAGTAATGAAAAAAGATAATTAACATTTATGAACCAATTAGTATGTGCTAGATGCTACAACTACCTAGGCTCATTAATCCTGAAGTAAAAATTTTCCGATTATCAGCGTACATTCATGTGTAATTAATGAAGTAATTAACAAATGTAAGTAACTTGCCAAAGTATCACCCAACCAATAGATGACTAATTAAGAATCAATACCAAGATTTGTTTAGTATGAAAAAGGAGAAACTTCTCTAATTCTTCTTAGAGCATTCTAGTTGTCTCTTCTTTTTCTCCTATTCCCCAGGGAAAATGAAGTTGTTAATATGATTGATTATATCCCAAGGCATTAACTGCGTAGTAAAAAGCTTGAATTTCTTATTTTCTCTGTTTTCTTTTCCCTTGTGATATACAATTTTTTGATACTTCCTCTCTCTCTTTCTATTTCTCTCTAAATTGTATAAATTCAGATGCTCAGATTTAGATCTACATAAGTGGGAAACTTCATTTATGTGCTAAACTTAAATGTCCTTTTACTGAGCTCTTTATTGCTGTACTGAGTTTTTGCAAAGTGGTTGTCAAAAACCTGTTCTGTTATTGCATTTGGGTTCTCAGGTAGAAAAATGGAATGATGTGTAAAGCGGTGTTTATATAGTTTTGCATCTTTATTCATAGCATCCAGGCTTATACTTAACTTCCCTTTACATCCATACAGTGTGTGATACTCACTTACAGTTTTGTTTTTAGGATTAAATAATGTAATGAATGCATAGTGCCTAACTGGCACATCCATTCTACTTGGCAAAATCAGCTACAATAATAATGATATATCTATTTCAGGGTGGGGAATGAGCCTATGAAAATACATATTTGGAACAATTGAATTAGAAAAAAAACTATTGATTTGCAAATTGAATAGGATAAGATTATGAAAGTTAGCTTTGAGAATGTGATAAGAAAGAGAATAAGAGATACGTGTGACATTTCAAAGTTTGAACTGTCTGATGATAGTCAATTACATTAGGAAAGCTAGGCCTTTTCAACTAGAAATGATTAGTAGAATTTTATCAACTTGACATTCATGAAAGCTACATTTGATAATATATGACAAAATATGGCAAATATTCTAGTTTCTTGTGTCTCCATAAAAGCTCAAAATGTGACTTTCACTCAATGAATATGTTTCTATGGAAACTAACATAAATAATGTATATATACTATTTTCTAATCATCTAGCTTAGTACAGAACTAGAATTTCACAGGCTGAAACAAGTAAAATTTACTTAATATCTTAACTGTGTCAAGCAAGAGCTAGAAGACATGAGTCACATTAAAATTCTTCTTAAGAACTCAGTATGTCAGTATTCTATTTGTTGAATAAATGGTGACCTATATGTTTCAAAGAAAATATATGTAAGAATTAATTGACATGCTATTGTAAAAGTTTAGGAGTTTTACTTGAATTCTCCTTCAGACAGATGGCTATTTCATTTTAAAAAGACAGAGGACACAGGAGTGCATGTGGTGAGACAACGTATTTTATTATTTTTCCTCCAAAAAAGTTTTGATTTTAGTTAGGTACTTAGACATGTGCAGTTTGAGATCCAAAGTTCAGCACCATGAATCTTAGAGCAGACCATCTGGAGCTAAAAATATTTAAGAACAGGTGTTATAAATTGCCCATTTATGTTCATATAGAAGCAAGATGGTAGTAGAAAATCTGCTTTCAAGTAGAAGTACATCTTGATGGACATTTCAGAATAAATTATCTGCCAAATATACTCTTAAGTGTATGAAAAAATTTTGTCATATAGGTGAGGTCGCTTAGGAGCATCTGTTTACATTTGGAAAATTTCAGGTTAAGTTTCCATTTTAGAATATTTGTTGCTTGATAGATCATTTTACAGGAAATATTTACCAGGAGATTTTTCTTTAGGTCTCTTTTCTTTGTAACATAAAGCTCTTTTGTCAGAGAATAATTAATATGTCTTCTTACCTATTATGGCAGGGATACCCAACAACCACTTATTTGCAAATATCTTTATTTTATATACAATCACCTCT
The DNA here is from genome assembly GCF_001698545.2 of Rhinopithecus bieti. Classification (NCBI taxonomy): domain Eukaryota; kingdom Metazoa; phylum Chordata; class Mammalia; order Primates; family Cercopithecidae; genus Rhinopithecus; species Rhinopithecus bieti. The sequence continues at coordinate 138,749 of NW_016806198.1, forward strand.
TTGCATTCATAGGGGATTGGTTCTAGAACTCCCCAAGGATACAAAAATCCATGGATACTCAAGTCCCTTATACAAATAGTGTAGTATCTGCATATAGCCTTAGGTGTAGTATGTGTATATGGTCTTTAAATCATCCCCACATTACTTATAATACCTAAAACAATGTAAATGATATCCTTGAACAATGTGGCAGGTCAGGAATGCTGACTCCCCATGTAGTCAAAAATCTGCATATAGTTTTTGACTCCCCAAACACTTAACTACTAATAGCCTACTGTTGACTAGAATCCTTACCAATAACATAAACAATTGCACACATTTTATATGTTATATGCATTATATGCTGTATTCTCCCCATAAAGTAAGCTAGGAAAAAATAAAATGTTATTAAGAAAATCATAAGAAGAGAAAGTATACTTAATATTCATTAAGTGGAAGTGAATCATCGTAAAGGTTTTCATCTTCATATTTTCACATTGGACAGGCTGAGAGGGAGGAGGGAAAGGAGGAGTTGATCTTGCTGTCTCAGGCACCGCAGAGTAGAAGGGGTGGAGGAGGCAGGAGAGGCAGGCAAACTCACTGTGACTTTACAGAAGTTCATTGCAATTTCTGTCTAACTTTTGTGCATACATTACTAATCCTTCCCCCACTGTTTGCTTTACTTTCAGTGTCTGTGTCACGGAAGGGACCATGTCATAAAAGAAGTCAAAAGCAGTCTTGAATAATCGGAACAATTCTGCTAGATTCTCTAATGTCAGTTTGTTTCCTGGTACTGCTACTTCTAATTCTTTTTCCTCATCATCTGGCACTGGCTCAAAAGCACACAACCCATCTCCATCAAGTCATCTTGTGTTAATTCCTCTGGAGTGCTGTCTATTAGCTCTTAAATTTTTTTAAGATCCATATCTTGAGTCCCTTCTGCCTCCACGTTTTTTTTTTTTTTTTTTTTTTTTTTTTTTTTTTTTTTTTTTTTTTTTTTTTTTTTTTTTTTGCCATATCCAAAATCTCTTTCATGATTTCCTTGACTGGCTTTGTTGTAAATTAGACAGTCATGCCAAACATCTGGATACAGTTTTCCCTAGAAGAAATTTATTATTTTGGATTTAATGACTTTCATGGCTTTTTCTATAACAGCAATGGCATCTTTAATGGTGTAATTTTCCCAGACTTTCATTATGTTTTCTCTGTGAGCGTTCCTTTTTATAGCATTGAGAATCTTTTCCATAAAGTATCATGCATAATGAGCCTAAAAATCCTTATGACCTCCTGATCTCGAGGCTGAATTCGAGACTTTGGGAAAAGTAGACCACTTCGAAGGCGTCAGTGATGATCTCACGGGGTTCTGGGTGGCCAGGGACATTGTCTAATATCAAAAGAACTTTAAAAGGTAGTCCCTTACAGGCAAAGTACTTCTGGACTTCAGAGACAAAGCATCAGTGGAACCAATCCAGACTAAAACTTTCTTGTCCAAGTCTTCTTGTACAACCAAAAGGCTGGCAGCTGGTATTTATCTTTTCTTTTCAAGGCTGGGGAATTAGTATCTTTTTAGATTATGGCAGTTCTGACCATAAACCCAACTGCATTTGCACAAAACAGTAGAGTTAGCCTATCCCTTCCTTCCTTCCTTAAATTCTGCTGCTTGCTTCTCTTCCTTACCAATGAACATCCTTTGTGGCTTTTTTTTTTTTTCATAATGCAGCACTTGTGCCTGTATTAAAAGCCTGTTTGAGCAGATATCCTTTGTCCTCAATTATTTTCTTCTTTTGTAATTGTATTTAATTAATTGTATTTCATTTTAATTTTTATATATTTTTTGTTTCAATAGCTTTTGGGGTAGAAGAGATTTTTTGTCACATGGATGAATTGTATAGTGGTGAAGTCTGAGATTTTAGTGCGCCTGCTACCCAAATTTCTTAATGGCATCTGGGAATTTGCCTGCTGCCTCTTGGTTGGCAGAAACTACTTCTCCTATTATTTTCATATTTTTTAATCCAAATCTCCATTTAACATTATTAAACCATCTTTTGCTGGCATTAAATTTTACAGCTTTAGATCTTTCCCTTTCTTTTGCTTAAAGTTGTCACATAATGACTTCGCTTCTTCTCAAATTATATTAAAGTATAGAGGTGTGTCTTTGTGTGTATGTGTATGTGTGTGAGACGGAGTCTCCCTCTGTCGCCCAGGCTGGAGTGCAGTGGCGCCCCCTCGGCTCACTGCAACCTCTGCCTCCCGGGTTCAAGTGATTCTTCAGCCTCAGCCTCCCGAGTAGCTGGGACTACAGGAGTGTGTCACCATGCCTGTCTAATTTTTTGTATTTTTGGCAAAGATGAGGATTACAGGCGTGAGTCACTGCGCCCGGCCAGGTGTGCTATAGCAATTTGAGCCCCATATAAAAAGTACATTTTCAAAACAAGATGAGATAAAAGGATACTTTGCCCTGTAATCCCAGCACTTTGGGAGGCCGAGACGGGCGAATCACGAGGTCAGGAAATCGAGACCATCCTGGCTAACACGGTGAAACCCCGTCTCTACTAAAAAAAGATGCAAAAACTTAGCCGGGCGTGGTGGCGGGCACCTGTAGTTCCAGCTACTCTGGAGGCTGAGGCAGGAGAATAGCGTAAACTCGGGAGGCGGAGCTTGCAGTGAGCTGAGATCTGGCCACTACACTCCAGCCTGGGGGACAGAGCGAGACTCCACCTCAAAAAAAAAAAAAAGGATACTCTGCAAAAGTGCAAGGTTTTCACATCTGTTGGGATAAATGCAGCAAGGGCTTCATAAATTTTCTTTTCTTTTTTTTTTTCAATGGTCCTTACACTAGATTAATTTATCTTGAAATAGTGGGCAACTGCAGCTGCAGACTTCAACATACAGCACATATCAAACAAAGTGATGTTTTCTTGTAATGTCATGACTTTTCTGTGATTCTCGGGACCACTTCAAGCATCACTAATGGCATTTTGTATGAGTCTCATGCTGTTATTCAAGGTTCACAGTCTTGCACTAAACATGATGAAAATACGTGAGAACCCTAGGAGACCACTTTTTATTGCAGTACACAATTTACTGGAGAGATGAACTGCTCACATGGAGATTATTAACATTTAATGGCTTCTTTTTTTTCCTTTCTTTTTTTGAGCTGGAGTCTTACTCTGTCACCAGGCTGGAGTGCAGTGGTGCGATCTCGGCTCACTGCAACCTCTGCCTCTGAGGTTCAAGCAGTTCTCCTGCCTCAGCCTCCTGAGTAGCTGGGACTACATGCAGATACGACCATGCCAACCTAATTTTTGTATTTTTAGCAGAGATGAGGTTTCACCATGTTGGCCAGGATAGTCTTGATCTCTTGACCTCATGATCTGCCTGCCTCGGCCTTTCAAAGTGCTGGGATTACAGGTATGAGCCACCGTGCCCGGCCTCATTGCCTGACTTTTAAGCTGACATTGGCAACACTTGAGCTCACCACAACAGTAACAGGAAGTGGCTACCAAATTATTACAGTAGTACAATATGTACTACAGTTAATTTTATGCAGTTGTAATTTAATAGTGCATCTTAACATTTGTTTACATTTATCTCTACTGTGAATGGTACCGTGTAGATCTGTGTTGATATGTGTAATATTTTATAAACTTTAACTTGTTATCATAAAACTGTATATTTTGTGGTAGTAAATGATGAAACAAGTATCTACATTGATTTTACACACTCATGACATATCTAACTTTTTCTTACTTTTTTCCATATTTCTAGGCTATGCAGTTCATCTGAGTTTTTTTTCAAACTGTGGCAAATCTAAAAAAAATTCCAGTATATTTACTGAAAGACGTTTTCACAGAAGTAAACTTATGCAGTTCAAACGTGTGATTATTCAAGGATCAGCTGTCATTGCTGTACTGTATGGTTCAGGAAACAACAGCTTTAAAATACTATACAATATTCTATACAGACGCAACCATTTTTTGAGTATTTTGATCCACAGTTGGTTGAATTTAGAGATGTGGAATCCATTGATATGGATGGATGATTGTACTTCCTTTTCCCTTCTACCTCAAGGAAGAATATGTATATATTTTTTTGGGAAACTTTTTATCATCTTAATATATAGAAAGACTTTGGAGCCGGGTGTGGTGGCTCATGCCTGTAATCCCAGCACTTTGGGAGGCCGAGGCGGGTAGATCACGAGGTCAAGAGATCGAGACCATCCTGACCAACATGGTGAAACCCAGTCTCTACTAAAAATACAAAAATTAGCTGGGCGTGGTGGTGTGCGCCTATACTCCCAGCTACTTCGGAGGCTGAGGCAGGAGAATTGCTTGAACCTGGGAGGCGGAGGTTTCAGTGAGCTGAGATCGCACCACTGCACTCCAGCCTGGCAACAGAGCAAGACTCCATCTCAAAAAAAAAAAAAGACTTTGGTTGGCAGAACTGTTTTATTTCCTCAACAACACCATTGTCCACATAAGGGAGAAAAGCCAATCTATGGTATGTGCAAGTCAGCTAACATCCAGTGAATGCAGAGCTTGGGAAAAAGAAATGCTGGTCTTATTTTATCCTGGATTCTTATTGCTCCAAAATTCTGCTAAATTATTCTACTGCCCAAAGTCTAATGACAAAAATTACTACATTTTATTTATTTCTATGCACAAATTGGAGTTTTGTCTTTTGAAATCAAAGACTTCACACTAATTTTCTATTTAAATGGGTACTGTGCCCTCCTATACGAAAAGCACCATGCTAGGAGTTGAAGTTTGAATTTACAAAGACAAATAAAACTTAGAATTATCCATGAAGAATTTGAAGTCGGGTATAAAAAGAAGAAAACTCTAAATTAAAATTGAATATGAAAACATCCAAAGTTCAGGAATATAAAAATTGCTATTGAAACAGAGAAAAATTATATAAATATAATTTCCTGAGGGTTTCCTGAGCCAGGGAATTATGTGCCATTCTTCTTGTTCTTCACTTTCTAAACCCAATTTTTTTAACAGGTTTTGTCCATTCTATGTCTTCAACCCTTTGGACTTTTCTTTATTTCATTTTCTTTCCTTTTTTAGCATGTGTATTGTGTATATTTTGCATATAAGTAATTGTACTTGTATCGTACTATTCTTAAATAGTATTTAAGAGCATGACCTCGAGAGTCAGATCCCTAGTGCACAAATCACACATCTACCACTTAGATGTTTTATTTGGGGTGAGTCATTTAAACGTTCTGCTTTTTGGTTTCCACATTGGTTAAATACAGCTGAAAACAATACTTACTTCAAAAAGTTAGATCTAAATAAGGTGCATTATTTCAGCATCCAGCAAAATAGCTGGTATACAGTAAGAGCTCAATTAATGTTACTTGTTTTGTGTTATTGCCACAGTTTGTTACTTGTTGTTTCATATTCTCAGATTCCAACCTCATTCATCCATCACCGATCATCTGGACTTATTTTAATAAAATATACATATGATCATTTCATTTACCTACCTATGGCTCATCAGGAACTCCCATTTGCCTTCAAGATGAACTCATTTTTATTTTTGAGAGTATGATAGGCCTTTTATCATCAATACAGTGTTATAAATTAGGAAATCACAATATATAGCATACATTACTGTTCTTTTATGTGCTTATTTTGCAAAATCAAACTCTACTATTGAAATTTGGTAACGTATGTACTAAAATTATATAACTCTGTGTGGAGGGAGAATATGGCATATTGGAAAAATAAAGTCTGCACTGAATATGTGGTGTCCTGGATTGGTATTCTTGGCATACAACTGACTGCCTAGGGCACTTTAAGCTTCTTAATTTATCTGATTACTGTTTTCTTCAGTTGACCTTCAAGTGAAAACGGCTTAAGTTCCTTCCAGCTTTAGAATCCCCAAATCCTAATATTACGGGATGTTAGGGGTTGTATTGTGTCACTTCCAAAATTTGTATGTTGAAGTCCTAACCTCCAGTACCTCAGAATGTGACTAAATTTGAAGGTAGGGCCTTTTAAGAGGTGATTAAGGCCAGGTGCCATGGCTCACGCCTGTAAACCCAGCACTTCAGGAGGCTGAGGCGGGTGGATCACCTGACTCCAGGAGTTTGAGATCAACCTGGCCAAGGTGGTGAAACTCTGTCTCTATTTAAAATACCAAAATTTGCCAGGTGTGGTGGCAGGCGCCTGTAATCCCAGCTATTTGGGAGGCTGAGGCAGGAGAATTGCTTGAATCCATGAGGTGGAAGTTGCAGTGAGCCAGGATGGCATCACTGCATTCCAGCCTGGGCAATAAGTGAGACTCCAACTTTAAAAAAAAAAAAAAAAAAAAAAGGTGATTAAGTTAAAGTGAGACCATTAAGATGCAGCCTAATCCAATTTTACTGGTATGCTTCTGAGTAAAGAACATTTGGACCCACAGGACACCCGTGAGATACGCGCACACACAAAAGTACCATGTAAGGATACAGCAATAATGCAGTCATCTGAAAGTCAAGCAGGGGGTCCTCAGAACAAATCAAACTTGCTGACACTTTGATCTTGCATGTCTAGCCTTTAGAACTGGGAAGATTATTCTGGTTGGCTCAATCTAATTACAGGCATGCCTTGGAAGTATTGGATACCTCGGAAGTATTGGGGGTTGGGTTCCAGACCACTGTAATAAAATGAACAATGGAAGTAACACATACATACCTTAACTTAAAAATATTTTGTTTCTAAAATGTGCTAACAATTATCTGACACAGAGACACAAAGTGAGCCCATGCTGTTGGAAAAATAGTACTGATACGCTTGTTCCAGGCAGAGTTCCCACAAACTTTCAATCTTAAAAAAAAAAAAAAATGCAGTATCTGTGAAGTTCAATAAAGCAAAGAGCAATAAAAGCAGGTGTACCTGTACATGAGACCCAAAAGCAGAGAATCTGTCCTGGTGAGGTCAGAGAGATAATACAAGAAGGAGGAAGAAAAGAAAGGAGACAGAGAAGGGAAGGAGAAGGAGAAAGAGAAGAAAGGAGATTTGAAGGATGAGAGGTCTCGATGGCTTGTTTACTGGCTTTGAAGATGAAGGAAAGTAGCCATGAACCAAGGGACACAATCAGCCTCTAGAAGTCAGAAACAGTCCTCAGCTGATGGTCAGCAAGGACAAACTGATCTCAGACCTGCCACCACAAGAAACTCCATTTTGCCACCAACCCACTAAGGAGAAATGAATTCTTCCCTAGTTACCCCAGAAAGGGATGCGGCCTTACCTACACCTTGGTTTTAGTCTGATGAGAACTATGTCAAACTTCTGACCTACAGAACTGTAAGGAAATAAACTTGCATTGACTTAAGCTGCTGAATTTGTGGTAAATTTATTACAACAGCAATAGAAAACCCATCAAATGTTCTACTTAATCCAAAATCTTCAGAACAGGGATGCAGTGGATTTATTGCCTTACTGCATGGGCATGTCCTGAAAGCTACGAGCTTCCTTTAGTTTTTCTGCTTTCAAATACAAACCTCAACTGGCGTCTTTTACAAAATACTCCATGCGCTTGTCATATAGCCTCCACGAGTAGGCTATAATTCACCATTATCTTGTTGACAAGGCTATGATTCGTTTCACACATCATTGTTCATTAAAATAACGTGTACCTGCGCCTTAGTGCCCTCCCACTTCAAAGCCCGACTGCTAACAAATTTATGGTCAATTAATTTTAGTGGATGAAGAGCCACTAAATTCAGTGGCTAAAAACTTACAGGTTTTCCACCTTTGTAATTAGTTTATTTTATGAAATTTAGGGCCTATAAACAAATTACAATATAATGTTTTTAAGACTGTCTTTTCCAAAATTTTCTTATAACAGTATTTAGCCTTATGTGAAGAAGGAAAGGCATTTAATTACATTTAAAGATTAAAATTATGTTTCTTTAAAAGTTACTTATTTTAAAACCATGATTACTTTCTTTTCTCTATAGTATTCCATTTTAAATACAAAGTACCCAAGTTATATGTTGAATTGAATTCTTTCTGCTTTCTATTCTTTTCCAAGTGTATTTCAATATTGAAGAGGAAAACTTTCTGGAAGTTACGTAAAAAATATTTTGATCTAGAAAATCTCTGTGCTGCTTATTTACTATTATCCAGAAATATTAATCATAATTTTATTTGTTAAAAGATTATATATTGATTCATGTTAGCAGGTGGTCAGTGTGAACCCACACATTTCCATGCTGAAAAATTTGCAGTTGAAATGCAATTTTTACAACACTGTTTAACAGTGTTCTCCAAAGGAATTTTAACTACCTAGACAGCTGGAGGGTGACAAATGTAGCTAAAAATAGACCAAAAAGATTTCTTGGTTGCAGAGGGGTCAATTACATTGTCTAAACCAGATAATTCAACAAGAAGAAATTATTCTAAATGTATGTTTCACAACCATACAGGAGCTGCTTGAAAGTGGGAAGAAATCAAATAAATGAGATCTAGGTACAAAGGGCTTTACATTCCATGCGTTTATGAAGGAGTAGAAAAGCAATGGATTACATTTCAAGGAAATGCCTTTGGGGAAAAAAAAAAAAAAAAAAGGGGGCAGGCAAAAAAAGACTAGAGAGGAAGTATTCACTATAGTTTCAATAAAAGGTATGACATCCTGAGATATCAGCATATCAAAAAAGTAGGAAGAATTTTCATTTAAAAGTAAAATTGCCAAGTTTTAAAACCTCACTTGAAATGAGCAGCAGAAATTTGCAACTAAAAGGAAAAGTGCCGCAGAATAAACCATTACATCTAGCCCATGCTCATCTGTCCTCAGAAAGTTTCTACTTATAAAGTACGCAAAACTTTTAGAATACAGAAAAAAAAAATTTTTTTTTTAGGAATTTCTTCATGCTTATGAATCCTTTAAAATACAATATGTCCAATAAAAACTCAATTTTTTTTTTCGTGGACAGTAGTCCTGATTTCTTCTCTGTTTTTTCCTTCTTGTTTTTTGGGGGGATAGAAACGCAATGTTTATCCACAGAGATCTCAATAGCTTTTTAGTTGTAAAATATTTCTCTAAAATACATGCATGTGAACAATATAAAGTGTTTATGGACACGTACATATCAAATCATATTCTATCAACAATACAACAGTGTCTGACGTGTGTGTGTGTGTGCTTGTGCTAGACAGAACAAATTACTATTTACTATTTACTACTATCACAAGACAGTAATTACTGTTAAATATTCAGTTACTCTGATGTGAGGTAATGGCATAAAGTCCTTTGAACTAGGGCCTGTTTTGGCTCTGTGGAACATGCAGAATTCTTTTTCTCCTTACATTTATCCTACGAATCATCATATAAACTTCAAGAATTTTGATGAAAATATTAAATCATTCCATAAAAGAATATATTTTTCTACTTTACTGTTTCATTAAAATTATATCTTTTAGTTACAGAAATATTGTAACTAATATTTGTTACAACTAAATATTGTACTTCACTGCCTGAAGTAACATACCAGTCCCACTACTTTCTTTAGGTTTTTTTATTATAATTAATTTTTAAATGTACTGTTACTTCATGTTATAATTGCTGCATAACAAAACTATTAATTCTCAAATGTTAAGTTTCTCGGCCGGGCGCGATGGCTCACACCTGTAATCCCAACACTTTGGGAGGCCGAGGTGGGCGGATCACAAGGTCAGGAGATCAAGACCATCCTGGCTAACACGGTGAAACCCCATCTCTATTAAAAATACAAAAAATTAGCCGGGCGTGGTGGCGGCGCTTTCAGACCCAGCTGCTAGGGAGGCTGAGGCAGGAAAATGGTGTGAAACAGAGAGGCGGAGCTTGCAATGAGCCGAGGTCACGCCACTGCACTCCAGCCTGGGCGACAGAGTGAAACTCCATCTCCAAAAAA
>NW_016806198.1:148944-170389 GCF_001698545.2 Rhinopithecus bieti
TTTATGTTTCTCATAACAATGAGATATAGAACAAAACATCAAGTAGCTGACTATTTTGTCGCACTCCACTTGAACTTTCAGTATCTTTTACTAATGCTGAAAATAAAATATCTGAAATGTCTGAAAAAAGGCCAGTGACAGAAATATTAAAGCGCAAGCATGGAGTTATGAGTGTCAGTCAATTCTTAGTGTTGTTTATGGTGAAGCAAGGGAACTTCATCCTAGAAGCACAACAGCAGATTTAAAAAAAAATACGCAGAATTTTAAGGTTAGTTTTGAAAGATATAAACAGCGTTTTCAAAATTAGTTATTTTAAAAACTAAACTCTTATTTTGCATTTAATGAACAATGATAAAGTCAGGAAATTTACATACAAACAATTAATGTGCCTAACAGAATGCTCACAGATTGTAGGGATAATATATCAAAATTAAACATCATAAATATAGTTAACTTTTACTGAGCTCTTACTCTATTTCAGATCTTTTTAAAACTGTCTTACAGATATTAACATACTTAAACTTCATACAAAAATGCTAATAGGTGATGCTAACAATAACCCCGATTTTCAGAAGACAAAATAAGTTACACATTGTTCAAACAAATTGCCTATAATTGGAAGATTAGTAAATTAGGCATGCAGTTTTAAACCCAGAGCCTTCACTCTTAATTAAGAAATAATACAAGAAGTATTAATTGCATATTGTACTATCAATGATGATAAGAGGTTATTGATGTTAGAATTAGTGAATAAGTTTTCTCTTTAACCTTTTCTGTGCATACATTTCTTATTTACTGTGATAAAGAGGACAGTTACTCTTGCCTAGATTTTCCTTGCCATTCTTTTCTATAGAAATAAAATACCCCTGAAGATGCCTATCCTCTCTGAAAATGTATAGTATTATAGGAAAAATACTTGCTGTTGCTTTCTGATAGACATGTGGAAAATATCTTCAGACATCTCTAAGCATAACGAAAAAACAATTTATTAGTATATTTGTACTTCATGGAAAAACATAAACAAAGATTACTTATTTATGCATAAATGACTTACTGAACTGAGATTTCTACCATATCCAAGGAAATAATTTGTTCAACATTAAAGTGCTGATTTACACTGTTTTCAAAATTTTTCTGACAAAGTAAATCTAAACAGAGAGTGAAACTGTCCTTCCTAATGGCCATGAACATCTTGCAATGGAGCTTAGTGCAAAATGACAACACCCTGTAAGTACCCCCATTTAATAAGACATCTTCTTAATAAGTATGGAATATTCATGTGCCTGCAATATATTCTAAAATAAGTTAGAGTTAACAGTAAATTATTTCAAATTGCCACTTTGAGCTGTCCCTTCTATTGAAATGTATAGGCCCTCTACACCATTTTATCCCACCATATACCATTACCCTTTCTGAATAGGAATCTATTCACATTTGAGAAGAGTGAACTTAGAATAAAAGATTGAAGACATGTCTTTCAGATTTGGAGAACAGAATAGCAACAACAACAACAGAAGGAAGAGATTAGTAATGACTTGCCAGCAAAATCAGCACTCAAGGTTATTGAACTTTGCTTTAGCTTGAATGTCCCCTCCAAAAGTCATATCGAAATGTAATGGTCATTGTGACAGTATTTAGATGTGGGACTTTTAAGAGGTGATTAGATCATGAGAGGTCAGCCCTCATGAATGGATTCATGACATTATCACAGATTAACCATTATGGGAGTGAATTTCTGATAAAAAACATGAGTTCAGCCCTCCTCTCTCTTGTTCTCTCTCACACATGCTCTCTCACCATGTAATGCTTTCCAAAATATTATGATGTAGCAGCAAGGCCCTCATCAGATATGCCTCCTTCATCTTGAACTTTCCAGCGTTGAGAACTGCATGTCAAGAAATCTCTTTTTTTTATAAATTGCCCAGTCTGTGGTATTTTGTTATTGCAGTGGAAAATAAACTAAGACAAGCATCTACACAGGTGGCTCCAAATAAGGAATATTAAATTTTATATAGTATGTTACATAGCCTTTGAGATATAATCTACTTACAGTAATATTAAGCCATTTAAAATGCATAGGTGGTGAGTTCAAAAGATGTACACATTTATGCAATCACGATGACATTTACAACATGAAATATTTCAATCATTCTTATCTTTTCTCTGTATTCTGTTTGAATTTTTTCACTCTGCAAAATGATTTTGACATTCATCTGTTACATTGCTTGTCTCTTCACGTTGTCAGCGTAGAGAGATGAGGTCTCTCTACATTGCCTAGGCTAGTCTCAAATTCCTGGGCTCAAGTGATCCTCCTGCCTTGACCTCCTAAAGTGCTAGGATTACAGGTGTGAGCCACCATGCCTGGCCTTATGATTTTTTAATTGTCTGTATATTTCAATTATATTTAGTTTATTGATGGTTTTCATTATTTCAACTATGTATTTACTGATTTTCTCTCAGCTGAGTCTATCTACTTATGATAGAAGGATGTTAAAACTTCTGACTATAATACTGGATTCATCTATTTGTCCTTGCAGTTTTATCAATTTTTGTCTCATAATTTGATCCTCTGTTGTTAAGTAGATACCTAGTAAGGATTGTTAAATCTTCTTGGAATATTGATCACATTGTTCTTATTTAATGCCCTTCTTTATCCCTGATAAATTTTCTTGCTCCAAAGTATGCCCCGTATGAAATTAATATAATTGCTTTTACTTTATTTTGATTAGTGTTAGCATGGTATATTATTTTCTGTTCCTTTACTTTGAATCTATGCTTGTCTTTATATTTAAAGAGAGTTTCTTCTAGACCCCTTCATTTTACCATATACAAAAATCGACTCAAGATGGATTAAAGACTTACATGTAAGACCTAAAACTATAAAAATCCTAGAAGAAAACCTAGGAAATACCATTCTGGACACAGGCCTTTGCAAATAATTCATGATGAAGTTTCCAAAGGCAATTGCAACAACAACAACAACAACAAACAGGCAAGTGGAAACTAAAGCTGAAGAGCGAAAGAAACTATCAACAGATTAAACAGATGACCTACAGAATGGGAGAAAACATTCTCAAACTATGCATCTGACAAAGGTGTAATGTCAAGGATCTATAAGGAACTTAAACAAGTCTACGAGTAAAAATAATCACATGAATAAATGGGCCAAGGAAATGGACACCTCTCAAGACACACAGTTACCAAGAATATGAAAAAATGTTTAACGTCATTAATCATTAGAGAAATCCAAATCAAACTACAATGAAATACCATCTCATGCCAATCAGAATGACTATTAATTAAAAGTCATAAAATAACAGATTTTGACAACATTTTGAAGAAAAGGGAACACTTATACTCTGCTGTTGGGAATGTAAATTAATTTAGGCACTGTGGAAAGCAGTCTGGAGTTTTCTCAAAGAACTACCATTCAACCCAGAAATCCAATTACTGGGTATATACCCAAAGGAATATAAATCATTCTACCAAAAATACACATGCACATGTATGTTCATTGTAGCACTATTCATACTAGAAAACACACAGAATCAATCTGGGTCTCCATCACAGTGGACTTAACAAAGAAAATGTAGTACATATACATCATGGAATACTATGAAGCCATACAAAAGAAAAAATAATGTTCTTTGCAGCAGTATGGATGCAGCTGGAGGCCATTATCCTAAATGAATTAATGCAGAAACAGAAAACCAAATGCCCTATATTCTCACTTGTATGTGGTAGCTAAACATTGAGTAAACAAGGACACAAACTGGAAACTAATGGATACCAGGGTTTACTTGAAGGTAGAAAGGTGAGGGTTAAAAAACTATGCTCAACTACCTGGGTGACAAAATAATTCATACACCAAACCCTGACACTCAATTTACCCATGTAACAAACCTGCACATGTAACCCCTGAATCTAAAATAAAAGTTGCAAAAGAAAAATATAAATAAATAAAGTGGGTTTCTTGTAGATGATACATAGTTGGGTATCTTCTTTTATTCACTGTGACAGTATTGATCTTTAATTGGTGTATTTAAACCATTGACATTTAAAGTGATGATTGTTATCATGACATTGATATCTACCATATTTGTTACTAATTTCTACTTGTTGTCCATGCTCTTTGTTTCTGTTTTCGTCTTCTACATTATTTCTGTGTTTTGGGTTTTAATTCGGCATTATTTAAGATTCCACTTTTCTCTAATTTCTTTAACATATCAATTATACACAAACTCACGTACATACATGAATATATATATATACCTTATTTAGTGATTGCCCTAGAATTTACACTGCATATTTACAACTAATTCATATTGACTTCTAAGTAACAGTATACTACTTTGCAGATAATGCAGGTACTTCATGATAACATATTTCTAATTCCTTCATCTTTTGTATCATCATTGGTTATTTAATTTATACATAAGTATACATGATCATACATAAATATAGATATGCACACGAGTATACATAACTGAAAACATTTTGCTACTATTTTGAACAAATTGTTATCCGTTGGATCAATTAAATATGATAAAACTTGTATCTTACCTTCACTTATTCATTATTTGACCCTCTTCTTTTCTGTATGTAGATCAAAGTTTTTAATCTGTATCCTTATCTTCTCTCTCAGAAGAACTTTTTTCAGTTTTATTGGGATATAACTGATGAAATAAAAATTGTATAAGTTTAAGATATACAACCTGATGTTTTGACATACATATACATTGTGAAATGATCATCATAATCAAGCTAATTAGCATATCCATTATTTCACACAGCTGCTATTTGTATGTGTGTATATGTGTGTGGTATAAGAGCTACTCGATTAAAAATTTTCTAATATACAATAGAGTGCATTCACTGTGGTCAGCATGTTGTATATTAGGTCAACAGAATTCGTTCATCTTATAACTGAAAGTTTCTACTTTTTGACAAACACCTACCCATTTCTTCACTGCTACCCCTTTGTAACCATTATTCTACTCTCTGCTTTGATGAGTTTGACTATTTTAGAGTCCACATGTAAGTGATATCACGCAATATTTGTCTTTCTGTGTATGTCTTATTTTATTTAGCATAATGTCTTCCTCCATGTTATTCTATGTTGTCATAAATGTTAGGATTTCCTTCTTTATTAAGGGTGAATTTCCCTGCCAACACTTTTCATCTATTTTACAATTGTCATTGTAAGAGTTGTAAGCTGATAACCCCTTACGGTTTTGATGTCTATTTATCTGATGATGAGTGATGCTAAGCACCTTTTCATATATCTGTTGGCCATTTGTATGTCATCTTTTGAGAAATTCAAGAGTGCCAAGAATACACAAATAGAAAAACAATAGTCTTTGCAATAAACAATGCTGAAAAAACTGAATATCCACAAGCAGAAAAATAATATTAGATGCTTATTTCACAACATATACAAAAATCAATTCAAAATGATTTTGCAAGCTATATATATGATAAGGAGTTAATATCCAAAATGTATAAAAAACCCATGTAACACAATAGCAAATAAACAAATAAATAACTTGAATAAATTGGGGGTAAGAAACACACTGAAACCTATTCTATATCTTGCAAGGCAGAGCTTACTTGCAAAAAATTTCCTCAATTTTTGTTTGTCTGAGAATATCTTTATTTCTCTTTCACTTTTGAAAGATGCTTTTACAGGATACAAAATTGGTGATAATTTTTTTCTCTGAATGCTTTAAAGATTTCATGCCATTCTCTGCTTCTATGGTTTCTGAGGAGAAAATGAATGTAATTTTTACTTTTCCTCCACTATAGATGAAGTGCTTTTTCCCTTTGTCTGCTTTCAAAATTTTCTTCATCTTCTAAAGTTTGAATATGATATGGCTAAGTGTCAATTTCTTAGCACTTATTCTGCTTGGTGTTCTCAGAACTTCCTAGAACTGTGCTTTGGTGGCTGATGCTAATTTGAAAACATTCACAGTCATTACTGCTTGAGATATTGTTTCACTTTCTTTCTCTTTTATCTTCCTCTGGTATTCTCCATATGCATATATGACATAATCTGTAACAGTTGCTCCACAGTTAGTGGATATTCTGTTCTGCTTTTTATTTTTTTCTTTTTATTCAGTCTGTTTTTCCTTCCTGCTTTTCAGTTTTGGAAGTTTCTATTGTCATGTTCTCAAACTCAAAGATTCTTTATTCAGCTGTGTCCAGTTTATTCATGGACACAACTGAAGAAAGTATTATTCATTTCTATTATAGTGTTTATTTTCTCTAATATTTCTTTTTTATCCATTCTTAAAATTTTATCTTTCTGCTTAAATTACCTATCTATCCTTGAATGTTGTCTACTTCTTCCATTGGCACCCTCATCGTTATTTTACATTCCTAGCATGATAATTCCAACATCCCTGCCATATATGACTCCAATTCTTATACTTTTTTAGTCTCTTTAAACTGGTTTTTAAATGGTTGATTTTTGCCTTTCAGTATGCCTTGTAATTAGCTACTGAATTCTGGACATGATATACGGAGTGAATGAAATTCCAGCAAATAAGCCTTTGGTGGTATGATAGTAAGGTTAGGAGTTAAAGAGGGCAAGAATTATATAGTTCTATGGTTAAGTCTCAGTATTGGTGAGCCCGTGTTCCTGGACTACAAACTATATTAGTGACTCTCAGTGTTTTTTCCCCCTCTCCCTTGGGTGGGACTGGATGGCTAGAGAAGACTAAGATTGGGAATTTACCTTCCCCCATCTAGAAGGCTAGAGCTAATTGGAGTTTGGTATCCCCTTTTCCAGGTAGGGTAGACTCTGATAAAATCCCATCAGGTTAGGCTATAGTAAAATAGTTTCTACTGAGGACAGTCATTGTTAAAAAGAACAGAATGTTCTGCCTTATGTTAAAATGATTTCTTTTTCTGTTACCCTACTAAAAGCATTAAGATATTATTTTTTTCCTAATATTTATTGTGAGGAGCTGGAATAGCTACTAAAAGTAAAACTCACAAAAGGATGGGGCCCCCCATGACTCTGTCCTTGCTTTTTACTGTCAGACTTGTCCAACCTTAGCCTTCAGCAATCCATTCATTACAATTTAGGTTTTTTACCTGGGCTTCTGCAGAGATTTCTGAAATTTGGAGGACAGTAGTTTGTCTTGTGATATCAACTTCTCTGACAGGTCCAAGAAGAATTTTTCATTTTTGAGTTTTGTTCAGCTTTTTACTTGTTGTTAAGACATAGTGGTTGACTTCTAAGGTGCTTATATGACAGATTGTTTGACATGATTTTTAAGGTAATAGGAAGTTGATCATTAGCATATGACATAAATAGAATCAATTTTTAGCAGATATTAATAATTTTATCTGAATATTTGCCAAAAAATTTATATTATCAGATAAAACATATCACATATAATCAATGAGAACAATGTTATTATAAAAACTTTTAAAAATAAAATTAATTATCAAATTTATGCGATTTTTCAATCATTTACATATTTTATACACTCACATCCAATAATATGACACATGTTTATATATAATAAATATATAAATATATAAAACAGTATATATCTTGTGTATATACTATAAATGCTACATAAAATATACATAAAATTATAGTTTTATATTGTATATGATATTAAATATCTCATATTAAAATAAATAGAAAACTATATTTCCATTTTATATGAAAATCTTATTTGCAGTTTACCAAATTGCAATTTAACATTATAAAATATTAATGATGGCTAAGAGTTGGAGGAGTAATTATATCAACTATTTTGTTTTTTAATATATATGTAAATACACACAAACACATACATATACTGAGGGTTCAAATATTATTCAGAGTTAGCTTCAACAGTGCAAGTTTTCCTCCAAGAGTTTCGCATCTTAATTTGCAAAAATGAAAAGAAAGTGTGGTTATGTTATTGTAAAGGATATAGTTTCTAGCTTCAGAGTGTTATACCTTGAAAGGCATTTGAATAAAACCTTGGGCATATTTCTTAACTTTCAAAAATTATATCTCTTCGATTGTAAAATGAGAATAAGTACCTACATCCTACAGTTCTAGATGATGGGGGTGTGTACAAATGTGCATAAAGCACTTAACAACAGTGCCTAGTGCACGGCAGGCAGGCATTAAATGACAGCTATTACTAGATATTAACTGGACATGTGTTCTCATAAGTTCATATGGCCTGCTTCCTATGTTGACACTGGTAGGGATAAGGTAAAGGAAAAACAAAGTATATGGGTAATTAAACTGCCCCTAAAAACAAAAAATACTATGAAGCAAAAAATAATAGGCAAACTTCTCCAAGTATCAAAGTTTTATACATTGTTTATATTTCCTTGCTTTTTTTAAATAGGGTTAAATTTTGAGTATTTGAGGGAAAAGGTATAAAAGATGTCTTTCTGAAGCAAAAAAAAAAAGTAGTCTATTAAAAAAAGGACCCATCCACTTTTTTTTTCTCCAGAAATGCTGGGATTGCTGGCTTTCTTTTAGTCTTCCTTTTTTTTTGTTTTTTTTATTTTGTTGTTGTTGTTGTTGTTGACGTAAACATACTCTTCATATTTCCATGAGCCATGTCTCACATATTATAAAAGGGCATGCTAAATATAATTAAAAGTAGAGGCAGAAGCATTACCAGCAAAAGAGTGGGTAGCACTAAAGCACAATATTAATACCCACAGTGAAATGTCATCGAGTCATCAAGGTTTGTGCCATATGGGTCTGCGGCTTAACTCATCCCCAAAGACTGTATTGATTTGCAATTACAGCATATCTTGGGGTTAAAGAAAAAATGTAAACATTTTAGTTAATCAATTAGGATCACATTTTACCATGCTGAAAGTTATTTAATAAAAGATGATAGGAGCAGGAACAGAGCCCTTTGCTCCTCCCTCAGAATGAATGGAGACCAGAAATCAGATATTTATGCCCAAGAAAAGCAGGATTTCGTTCAGCACTCCTCCCAGATCTTTAGAGTGTTGACTGAGGATGAGATGGGGCACCCAGAGACAGGAGATGCTGTTGCCCGGCTCAAGGAGGTCCTGGAGTACAATGCCAGTGGAAGCAAGTATCACGGGGTTTGACGGTGCTAGTAGCTTTCAGGGAGCTGATGGAACCAAGGGAACAGGATGCTGATAATCTCCAGCGGGCCCTGACTGTGGGATGGTGTGTGGAACTGCTGCAAGCTTTCTTCCTGGTGACAAATAACATCATAGATGCATCCCTTACCTGCCGGGGACAGGTCTGCTGGTATCAGAAGCCGGGCATAGATTTGGAAGCCATCAGTGATGCTATCCTTCTGGAGGTATATACCTATAGCCTGCTGAAGCACTATTCCCGGGAGCAGCCCTGTTACCTGAACCTGATTGAGCTCTTCCTACAGAGTTCCTATCAGACTGGATTGGGCAGACCCTGGACCTCATCACAGCCCCCCAGGGCAATGTCGATCTTGGCAGATTCACTGAAGAAGTATAAATCTATTATCAAGTACAAGACAGCTTTCTACTCCTTCTACCTTCCTGTAACTGCAGCCATGTACATGTCAGGAATTGGTGTGAGAAGGAGCACGCCAATACCAAGAAAGTCCTGCTGGAGATGGCAGAGTTCTTTCAGATTCAGGATGATTACCTTGACCTCTCTGGGGACCCCAGTGGGACCAGCAAAGTTGGCACTAACATCCAAATGCAGCCGGCTGGTGGTTCAGTGTCTGCAACGGGCCACTCTGGAACAGAACCAGATCCTGAAGGAAAATTATGGGCAGAAGGAGGCCGGGAAGGTGACCCGGGTGAAGGCACCGTATGAGGAACTAGATCTGCCGGCCGTGTTCTTGCAGTAGGAGGAAGAGAGTTACAGCCACATTATGGGTCTCATTGAACAGTGCGCAGTGCCTTTGCTACCAGCCATCTTTCTGGGTCTTGCACCAAATTCCACAAGCCGAAAAAGTGACCTGGAGACTGCAAGGGTATGAGGGGAGACTCTCAAAAAATATGTGATTGTGTAAAAATAATTGATGATAAATGAGTGAATGAGAAGAAATGTTATATAATAGTCACTATATGAAATACAAAAATAAAAGATGAAATATTTCTATTTGGAATAGTCGTTCTTACCTTAAAATTACTGATAATAGAACTTTTTTTTTTTTTTTTTTGAGACGGAGTCTCGTTCTGTCTCCCAGGCTGGAGCACAGTGGTGCGATCTCGGCTCACTTCAAACTCCGCCTCCCGGGTTCTCGCCGTTCTTCAGTTCTTCAGCCTCAGCCTCCCGAGTAGCTGGGACTACAGGCGCCGCCACCACGCCCAGCTAAGTTTTTGTATATTTAGTAGAGATGGGGTTTCACCGTGTTAGCCAGGATGGTCTCGATTTCCTGACCTCATGATCCGCCTGTCTCCGCCTCCCAAACTGCCGGGATTACAGGCGTGAGCCACCGCGCCTGGCCAATAATATAACTTTAGAGAGGGGTTCATGAAGTAGCTAACAGTGTGGCTTAGTTCAATTTTATCATGCCATAGGGTTTAATTGACTATAGATTTTGACTTCATAGTGATTTTCTTCACTCCCAGCAAATGCCCTAAGATTGGATCTCCCCACAAGTTTCCTTACTGGTATGTTAAGAATGATGAAAGAAAATCTAAATCTGCCTTCGAAAGAAAAATATTAAAATCTTAACTCGCCTCTTATGGTTTTTCAATTATGGTTTCTCTCTAAGTATATTTGTATGCGTTTATTGTTTCAAAATATTATGTTGGCATTTCTAAATACCAAATATACTCAGACACATTTCAGAAAGAATCAGGCTGAGACCAGCTCAGTCCTGGAGACCCTAACCCAGCAGCCTTAGAGGAATTAAAGACACACATACAGAAATATAGAGTGTGGAGTAGGAAATCAGGGGGCTGACAGCCTTCAGAGCTGAGAGCCATGAACAGAGTTTTACCCACATATTTATTGAAAGATGGAAATAGCTTGATGGGTTACAGGTAGGCATTTGCTTAAACTGGTCATGATCTCATCACTTTGTAGCCAGTGACTGGCTGAAACTCAGCTGCTTGTGATTGGCTGAAACCTGGCTATCTGTCACCAAAAAAGTATTCTTCTAAGTTAGGTTTCAGTTGTTTACATAGGAACTCAAGTAGGGAGACAGTCTCAGGAATATGACCGTCTGCTTATTTAATTTAGCAATGGAAAAATTAAACAAACTGAGACAAAATATTATTGAACACGCACTAGAAAATCTTACTGCTAGTTGTTCTGAGGCATGTGAAAACAAACCAAATTAATAACCCCTCGAACATTTTACAGTATAAATGGGAACTATATTCATGAAAAAAATATTTTACATCCACATCCTCAGGGAATGAACAGTCCTAGCACATGCCAGTTGTTTGAAAAAATAATTTCAGAATAAAAATGCATGAATGGGTGGATTAAGAAAGAGATATAAATGCATATAACACATAAGTGCTTTAAAACACTGTAGCAATTTATTAGTACTGATTGTTGGAAGAGGTTTGGGGCTGAAGTATCACAGGACCACCAACTACCCTGACATAATGAAACTGTCCAATTAATAGATATGTCAGAAATAATACTCTTTTGGTAGTATGGGCATTGAGCAGAAAATGTAGATATATGTTTCCTAGCTAGGAAATGTTGAAAATAGTCACTGACAGTAAAGTCGATACTTATGGCAAACTAAGACGTAATTGAAAGGAGGGGCCAGCTGGGCTTCCTGGGCGCAGTAGGGGCTCAGAAAGCTGTGAAACTCTCTCATTTCCTGCATCAGAACTTACTTCGGTCCTGGATGAATAACACTGAAGATACATGCTTAAAATATTGCTAACATCAGAATTTGTGCATGTGTTTTCTTCCCCAAGAAAGCTATAAACAGCGAAAATTTTGCTGTAAGCTTCCCTGTGTCCTCCCTCCCTCCCCTCTCCCCTAAAACTAAATGGAATGTTAAAAGCCCGTTTTTCTGTGAGCCGCGGACCTTATCTATGCTCCCAATTCCAACTCCTTGGAAACATACTTTGTAAAGTCCTGTAAAATGCTGTCTCCTTTGCCGTGCTGCTGCAAGGTCATAAAGCAGATGAAACCTAAGTTACAATTCCGGTTTTCCTCAAAATCTAAGACATGTCACAAAATAATTTACTGCTTTTGTTTCTCACTCTGGTAATATCTTCCCTCTGCACGTATTTCCCGCTTTAAAGAGTTTAAAAGGTGATCGAAAAATCGAACACTGTCTACCCGCTTGGGACCCCTTCCACGCTGTGGAAGCTTTGTACTGTCACTCTGCTCAATAAAGCCCACAGTTTTTTGTTTTGTTTTGTTTTCTCCATCCGTGTCGCTCTCACTCGCCGCGGGCTGCCGCCACAACCAATTCTTTGGTGTGGCTAAGGCAAGGACCTTTGGCCTTACATAACGAGTATGGGTTTAGACAAACCATAGGTAGCAAATGATAGTGAAGAGAGAAATGTGTTTAGCAGAAAATGAGACGATTAAAAATGAGAGGTTTAACAAGATTGGTTCCTTCTGCGACCATGAATATTTTCACACCATTCTAATTTCTGCTTAATGCCAGAGAAATGCTACAGAAACTTAAAAAAAAAAAAAAAAAAAAGGCAGTGGGGATTAAGGAAAGGATTGAGAGCAGGGGTGAATGTCTTCTTGGAGAAATTTGTATGTTAGGTATACATTTAGAAATATGTAGGTTACAAGGTAGGTTAGTGGGACTTTGACAAGAGCTTTCTAGAATGAAATAAATGGAAGGAAGTTTCTAGTTGTATGTTCAGGAAAGTAGACTTAATTTGATGCAAATAAAATGTGGGGCATAGGGAAGAAAGTAATTTCCTTATAAATATTTTAAATCGTTTTGCATATATAGAAATGACATGGCTCATCAAAGCATTTAAAAACACTTATTAGATACTTTGAAGGGCAATTTCTTCACATGTTTGGCAAGGCAAGATATTTTCCATTGTCATTAACTTTCGTGTCATAGAAAAACTAATCTGGGCCCAATTTAGAGGATTTTTTTTAAGTTAGTAATTATGAAGTCATTAAGAAAGTGTTCAGAATGTATTGAATAAGTGAATTATAAGAAAGTATTTGAAACGAAAAAAAGCAGGCCTGCAGGGGGAAAAAAAAAAAGGAGATTACTACTTCCCACAGATAAAATGGAGAATACATCAAATACATCAATAAGTATGTTGTAGAGTGCCATAAAAATTATGACATCTTTAGGGCAAGGCAATAGAAGAACATAACATTTTTTTATAAAGAACATCAAGAAGGATTTTTACACTTAAATTAATAGACAAGTGATTACCTGGTGAAAATGATATTTAAAGTGAAGAGAAAATGACTTTTACAAAATGTCAAAAGCTCTGGAAAATTAATAAATTGACTCTTATTTGAGAAGTCAGTGAATCTCTCAACAAGAGGTTTAAAATCAAGAGACCATTCAGAATGAAGCTGTGACTTAAATGGCAACTTTCTAAGAGAGAAAGAAGCGGGAAGTGATTACAGTAATTGACACAGCATTGTCCTTAAAGGCTGTCTTGGTGGTTCCGGGAATGACTCAACAGATAAAGGGTAGGTTATAGAATATTACGTAGCTCTTGTGTTGAGAATGGTATTCCAGCATTAGGAAATAAAAAAAAAAAAAAGCCTGGCAAAAAATGATATGTGATAAAACTGCTCATATTCACAGGGAAATTAACTTGTGTGGCATTTTTCCTATACGGTGAGTTAGCAGTGTTGAAGTTACAATAAATCAGATATGTGAGCCCAGGAGAAGTTATAGATGAAACGTTAATTGAAGTTATCCATGGTATTCACATATATGATGTGCACTCTTTAGGTTTAATGACTTTTTTTCAAGCAATTCTCCTGCCTAAGCCTCCTAAGAAGCTGGGATTACAGGTGCCTGCCACCAAGCATTGCTAATTATTATTATTTTTTAATACTTTAAGTTCTGGGATACATTTGCAGAACA
Organism: Rhinopithecus bieti; assembly: GCF_001698545.2. Lineage (NCBI taxonomy): Eukaryota > Metazoa > Chordata > Mammalia > Primates > Cercopithecidae > Rhinopithecus > Rhinopithecus bieti. Next base: position 162,948 of record NW_016806198.1, read on the forward strand.
TGTAGGTTTGTTACATAGGTATACACATGCCATGGTGGTTTGCTGCATCCATCGACCCATCATCTACTTTAGATATTTCTCCTAATGCTACCCCTCCCCTAGCCCCCACCGCCCGACAGGCCCCACTGTGTGATGTTCCCCTCCCTGTGTCCATGTGTTCTCATTGTTCAACTCCTAACTACGAGTGAGAACATGAAGTGTTTGCTTTTCTGTTCCTGTGTTAGTTTGCTGAGAATGATGGTTTCCAGCTTCATCCATGTCCCTGCAAAGGACATGAACAAATCCTTTTTTATGGGTGCTTAGTATTCCAGGGTGCACATGTGCCACATTTTCTTTATCCAGTCTAACATTGATGGGCATTTGGGTTGGTTTCAAGTTTTTGCTATTGTGAACAGTACTGCAATAAACATATGTGTCTTTATAGCCTGTGTCTTTATCGTAGAATGATATCTAATCTTTTGGGTATAAACCTAGTAATGGAATTGCTGGATCAAATGGTATTTCTGGTTCTAGATCCTTGAGGAATCGCCACACTCTTCCACAATGGTTGAACTAGTTGACACTCCCATCAACAGTATGAAAGCATTCCTATTTCTCCACATCCTCTCCAGCATCTATTGTTTCCTGACTTTTTAATGATCGCCATTTTAACTGGTGTGAGATGGTATCTCATTGTGGTTTTGATTTGCATTTATCTAATGACCAGTGATGATAAGCTTTTTTTCATATGTTTGTTGGCCACATAAATATCTTCTTTTGAGAAGTGTCTGTTCATATCCTTTGCCCACTTTTTGATAGGTTTTTTTTTTTCTTAAAATTTGTTTAAGTTCCTTTTAGATTCTGGATATTAGCCCTTTGTCAGATGGATAGATTGCAAAAATTTTCTCCTATTCTGTAGGTTGACTGTTCACTCTGGTGATAGTTTCTTTTGCTGTGCAGAAGCTCTTTAGTTTAATCAGATCCCATTTGTCAATTTTGGCTTTTGTTGCAATTGCTTTTGGTGTTTTAGTCATGAAGTCTTTGCCCATGCCTATGTCCTGAATGATATTGCCTAGATTTTCTTGTGGGTTTTTATGGTTTTCAGTCTTATATTTAGCTGTTTAATCTATCTTGAGTTAATTTTTGTTTAAGGGGTAAGGAAGGGGTCCACTTTCAGTTTTCTGTGTATGGCTAGCCAGTTTTCCCAGCACCATTTATTAAATAGGGAATCCTTTCCCCATTGCTTGTTTTTGTCAGGTTTTTCAAAGATCACATGTTTGTAGATGTTTTGCATTATTTCTGAGGGCTCTGTTCTGTTCCATTGGTCTACATATCTGTTTTAGTACCAGTACCATGCTGTTGTGGTTGCTGTAGCCTTGCAGTATAGCTTGAAGTCAGGTAGTGTGATGCCTCCAGCTTTGTTCTTTTTGCTTAGGATTGTCTTGACTATACGGGCTCTTTTTTGGTTCCACATGAAATTTAAAGTAATCACTTCCTTTTTAGCACCCCAACTACAGAATACTTAAACATGTTTAACAGAATTTAGCATATTCTGCTTTCTATTAAAGCAATCTATATGGTAAAGTCTAGTCTATAAAAGGCCACAGGAACAAACCCGTAATCTCATAAACCAGGAGTGTCCTTGTAGGATTTGGCTTTCTATGGAATGATTTTGAGAAAGGTTTAAGAAAAGATCAGTTTTGGGTGATCCACTTTTTCTCAGGCAGGATTAGAACTGGGGATTAATTTTGCATTGGTTGCCTTCATAAAGTGACAATGGTATAGTATTTGGGCATCTCCAGTTATAAACGCAAGAAGCATGATAGAGCTGGAAATGTGATTGGTAGGAAAGCAATAGTCACTCCAAAAGGAGATCCTCATAGTATGAACATGGGAGAGACAATGTTTCCTGTTAATGTAGTAGTCGTTGTATTCTTTTATTATTATTATTATTCTATGTTTATTTTATTTTGAAACTTTCATTGTTAGTGTTTTTTTAATAATTAGAGTTTTATTTCTCTCTCTCTCTCTCCCTCTCTTTTTTACTTTAAGTTCCAGGATGCCTGTGCAGAATGTGTAGGTTTTTTACATAGGTATACATGTACCATGGTGGTTTGCTGCGTCTATAAACCCATTATCTAGGTTTTAAGCCCCGCATGTATTAGGTATTCATACTAATGCTCTCCCTCCCCTGGCCCCTCACCCCCCGACAGGCCCCAGTGTGTGCTGTTTCCCTCCCTGTGTCCATGTGTTCTTATTGTACTCCAATTGTGAGTGAGAACATGTGGTGTTTGGTTCTCTGTTCCTGTGTTAGTTTGGTGAGAATGATGGCTTCTAGCTTCATCCATATCCCTGCAAAGGAAATAAACTCATTCCTTTTAATGGCTATATAGTATTCCGTGGTGTATATGTGCCACTGTTTTTTTAATCCAGTCTATCATTGACGGGCATTTGGATTGGTTCCAAGTCTTTGCTATTGTAAATAGTGCTGCAATAAACATACGTGTGCATGTGTCTTTATAGTAGAATGATTTCTAATCCTTTGGTTATATACCCGGTAATGGGATTGCTGCATCAAATGGTATTTCCAGTTCTAGATCCTTGAGGAATCACTACACTGCCTTCCACAATGGTTGAACTAATTTACACTCCCACTAACAGTGTAAAAGCATTCCTATTTCTCCACAGCCTCATCAGAATCTATTGTTTCCTGACTTTTTAATAATCACCGTTCTGAGTGGCATGAGATGGTTTCCTATTGTAACTGTTGTTTTTTGTGCCTATCCATCCCTATCTTCCCTGTAACCCGATTAATTAGAGAGCTTTGTGTCTTTTTTCAGTCCAAGTTTATTTTTATTTTCATTTTCAAATAGTGTTTAGCAATGGTCCATGTGCGTACTATTTGCCCTATTACTTGAGTATAGGAATATTGTTTGTTCAACTTTTTCAGGGGAAATGATATAACCAATTAGTCAAAAGGCAGTTCTATAATTACATGAGTTCCAGTACAGGTTCCTCTGATTTGCAATGTTTTGAATAATTTACCTCCCTGCGCTATCCACTCAGAAAGAAAATGAGAATAATAATACAATAGCTCATAATCTTGTACTGAATAATGGAAGTAATAATTTATAAATGGTGTTGCATAGTGATTAGCCCTTACAAGCCCTCAAAAAGCATCACATGATATTTCATTATTTCCTATAATGATATTTCATTATTCCTATAATGATATTTCATTATTCCTATATAGTTTCTACTACAAAGACCTATACATAACATTTATAACCACAGGAAAATAAAAGAGAAAAATATGCCCTGTTATCAAAACTCAAAGACTATTACTCTTTTATTGTGATATATTTACTTTCAGGTATATAATCAGGAATCATTTCCCATTTATTGCCTATAAAATCCAGTTACAAACATGTATTTTAAAAATATTTTTAAATGTTTTACTATTTGTCATAATTTCTTTAGGGGCGATTTTCTGAAGGAGAATGGTTATTTGAAATCTTGTGTCTATATGATTAAATTACACAAAAATGTATTATTGGAAATTAAGTGTTTTGTTTGTTTTGATGAACACAGTTGAAATTTGTGAGGGAAAGTAAAAACACTAAGACAAAAATGTAATGGAAATTGATCCTTTTCTTCAATGTGATTACCTAAATAATTTATCCTTTAGGATACCCCTAGTATATATAAGTGTACTTCTTGCACTTGAACTGTGCCAGAAACACTAATTGCTACAAAGGAAGTGCTCAAGATCATTGAATTAAGCAATTGAAGAAGTTTGTACCACCCTGTTTGTTCAAAAGCAGTGAAATTTAACAGACTCACGAGACCAAGGGCTGTGGCACAGAGAGACATTTAAGTCATAGATGATCTTCAAGAAGTTCAGAATCTTGTAAATAAACTAAAATTTATCATGTAATTTTATCATCCAGGAGTATTTCCAAACCATTCAAATGACTGAAATTGTATCTTCAAAGAAAGGCGAGTGAGAAGGCGAGACAGAGAGAGAGAGAGAGAGAAAGCGAAAGCGAAAGCAAAAGCGAGAGAAGTTAAGGAGGAAGAAAGAAGGGAAAAGTGCATGATCACCTTGGCAGGAACTTAGTAAGGATGTACTCATCTGTGAAAACTGACATTTTCAAACATATCCTACTTGTGAATCATACATTTTACCGGATCCATTGATTCCATATTACAGCAGCAGATATCCTGAGAAATGGAGATTTAGCCCTCTCTTATATTCTTGCATCACAAGGAACTGTTAGGTTGGTACAAAAGCAATTGTGGTTTTTGCCATTATAATATAAAGAAAAAGCTGGAACATCCTTGTCACCTATCACTATTGGTTCGGATATTTCAAAGGGGCATTTTTTTTTAATGCTTGAAGATAAAAGTTATTTATCAAGTAATTTGATAAATTATCTAGAAGAGATATGGAAAACAGATAAATAGAATCAAATCTACTTGGAAAACATACAACACTGTCTCATTTTTATATACATTAATATAATTTCATTTTTTAAGTGAAGGAATGCTTCAGTTCAAGAGTTCCGAAGGAAAGCCGCCTGGGTTTGAACACTTACAGCCATGTCTACTACGTTTTACCAAATTGAATACATTAGTTTTTAATGGGTATCATTATTCTACATACTATCCCCCACCATCTGCAAATGACTTGCAGGATTACAATTATTTCTAGATGTATATTGAGTTCAGAGATGTTATGATTTGGAAAAAAAAAATGTGCATATTAGAGTTAACAAAATATGGCAGTAGCAGAATACATGGGCAAATTACTTCATCTACATAAATCTGAGCTTCTTTATTTTCAAAACAGGGTGACAATAAAAGTACCCACCTATTTAAACTGTTTTGATGATTAAATGATAAAGTTTATGTAAAGTACTTAGAAAATTGCAAGGCACTCTTTAAATTTATTAGCTGGAATAAAAGCCTAAACCATTATGACTTTTATTTTAAAAAGCAGTGTTTTAACTAAAAAAATAAAAGAAACAAGGAAGCATATCTTTTTCATATAACGGTTTTCCTGAGAGGCAGTAGCAAACACCTGGGATAATATGCATGCTGCGCAGTGGTCGCTGGAGTCTGGTTCCATTAAGTGAGGAACCAGAAAGACAGCATATGGAAGAGGTCTTACAGAGCCAGACCCCAAAGTAGCTCATTGCCATTCACTTTCCCAGGGGATAATTTAATTTTATTTGGCTATGTCTACTTCTAAGGTGGGCTGAGAAATGAATTCTCTAGCCAGAAAGCCACATGCCTAGAAGCAACCCTATTCCTAGGTAAAAACAGGAGAATGGATTTAGTGAAGAGCTAAAAAATTCTGCCACAGTACAAGTATACGGTCAATACATATCAGCTATTATTATTACTTTTAGCTACAACCAAAAAAGGTTGATGAAATGAGAAAAAACACTGCATTTGTTTAATAAAATTATAAGAAAGATTGTTCCTACCTAAAACATAAAATATCAAAATTTCATGTGTGACATTTTAAGTATATTCTGTTCTTAGTATTTTTATCAACACATCATCTTTTAATGAAGACACACGTGTAACTAGATCTCATTTTTTACCACTTGGTGATAAGAACAAGGCATATTTCCACTGCATTATTTGGTCATTTTCATAGTTATCTAGAAATGGGTGGCTGTGCCTCTTAGATTTTCTATACATTATTTGGAAATACATTAGAAAATGTTCAGTGACACTGGTGCAGGATTTTTCTCGACTTCTTTGCCATACCCCCAACAGGGACTCTCAGTCTACTTGACTCACTGCGCTCAGCCCCTTGTGAGAAGAAGCATGCGAGTGAGTGTGGGATCTGGCCGGCTGCTCTGGGCACTGACACAAGATCATACTCCATGCAGGGCCCATGGCCAGACCAGGTGTGTCACCTCAAGGGGAATGTGACGGCACCCAGGTGAGGGTGCCCACAACCCAGAAGCCCCAGAGTGGGTGTTACAGTACTCTTTTAGTTCTCCCACCTGAAGTCTGATGGACGTTGGTGTGTTAGCAGCTCAGTTGGCCCCTTGCCTCATTGCCTGGGGCAGCTGCCCTCCACTAGCAAGGGCAAAAGGCCAATGTGACAGCCTTTCTGGATACCCACCCTCAGTAGGTCCCAGGCTCTTGACCAACATATGAGAAGAATGCAGTCACATGGGCAATTTAAATATGGTGAAGGTGGATAATTTCATTGAGTGATGAAAAGAGCTTTCAGTGGAGAGGGTAGCTGGAGAGGGAGTGGGAAGGGCACATCATCTTCCCCAGAGTCAGGGTGTCTCTTCCCTGAAGTCAGGCTTTCTCCCTCTCTACTGACTGAGTCTGGGGCCTTTATAGGCACAGGGAGGGGAGTGTGTGCTGATTGGTTTGTGAGTATGCAAAAAATGTTAACATGAAGACACCACTCAAAGGTGGGCACAACAGTGTAGAAAACACAATTAGGAAACGGTGAGGATAGTTAAAACAGGTGGAGGGTGGTGATCAATCAGGGGAAAGGATGCCAAACAGGAGGACACATTTTCAATCCAGTCCAAGGAGGTCTGAGGATTTAACTTGTTGTTTGGGTGTCAGGCTTTAAACTGTCTTCAGCTGGGAGGTGGGGTTTCACTGGGTACCTGCCCCTATCTGCCTAGGCATTTGGTTGCCTTCTGTTGCTGTCAGTATTTTCTTGTAGTTAAAGCTCATTTTACCTATGCATTTTATATAAATAGTATGGTCACAGTAATTCCGTAACAATGGAATCAAAATCTATTTATTTCAACAACAACAAAAAACATCTACCTGCTGCAAATAGAGGACAATTTCTACCTTTTAAACCTCATGGGAAACATGGAGCAGCTGCTTCACCATGTTTCTGTAAAACAATCTTTAAAGAATTCCTTCCTTGGAATGCAGGAGCTTAGCAAGAAAGCCTTTTTTTTCTAATCCTCTCTGTTTCTCTGCATTTGGTTTACACTTTCTTTAATCTGTGGTACCTAACACTTAATTGAATCGGTACCTTTCCATTTTGCTGAGCTTTAGACCCACTGCCAATTTTGAGTAATTATTTTTCTATACATCAGCTGTTCCAGTTACAAGCAGGGTCTTCTTATGAAGTCTGTCAACCATGAGAAATTGTTTTGAATAAAGCAATTCTTTATTCCTACCAGTATTCCTTATTTCTATCCAATATTATATTGATCTGTAGAAAAATGTGCGTTCAACTTATATTCTGCTAGCACTTTAATTCAGTTCAAACAATATTGTTGTTAAACAATATTTTCTTATGAACAATTGCTTTTACTATTCCTCCTTTTGAAGTCAATCCATCATTAAACATTGTTTATGCTTAAGTGAATAATTTACTAGATTAAACTCTTCCACTTAAGTTGAAATACTATGTTCTTAGAGAACAAAAGATACATATTAAATATTAACTTTAAAAA
>NW_016806198.1:170900-174074 GCF_001698545.2 Rhinopithecus bieti
TGCAAACGGCAGTTCAATTCAGAATCTGTGCAGGAATTCAGGTCAATGTGAATCTTTCAATTTCTTTAGTTACTTTGTGTGTAAAGACAGATACACAAATGCAAAATACTATTGGTCATAAAGAGGCATGTTAAATAATGTATATTTCTTTAAAAAGAAAACAACACTGGCACTGGTATCTTGACAATTCTCCCTCTTTTCTGACTCTTTCTAAAAATACAAGACATGTTAAGCATATTCTGAATTCCTCAACACACACAACCCTCAAATGGTAGGACCAAGCCTGATAAAGCATTCTCTGCACTAAGTACTAAACAATTTGTTTAAGATGTAGCTCATTTCTCACAGCTCATTAGCTCACTGAATGATTTTGTCCAAATTATGAAGGCAAAATGGGTTTGTATTCCTAGGGTGCATCTTTTCTTCTACTAGTCATGTAATTTCCACCTTTATCACTTGGTCTCAGAGCAAAGAGCCTTTTCACTAATGAAAATATTTTGAAGCATTGCTGAAGAAAGATATAATGAGGATATATACTGAGTCAGTTAAAGAAATAGAGGAGACTTAAGAAATTGCATACTGAGAAAAAGTTACACAAACACTTAACCCAAGAACTCTCTCTGGGCTTCATGGTTTTGCTACTTTATTTAGAAAAGATAATATGAATAGACAAAGAATTACACCAGGGTTTAAGTTCATCTTGTAGCAAAGGAACATCCACATGTTTCTGTGGTTTGAAATCACAGAACGATTTTTATATTGTGTCATTAGACTGCTGTGTGTAGAATCAATTTACAGCAGTGACCTACAAACAAAGCGTTTAAATGATTCTTTGAGAATGATTCCTGTATCATGTAGCTTGGGGAGGTGGCTATTAATGATAAAGAGAAATGGAGAGCAGTAACAAAACAAATATATAAAGATATAGATTTTTATAAATAGAATTCTTCAAGCTAAGTCTTATGAAACTATTTCACCCTCTTGAAAAGCCTACGTATATGTGAAAATATAAAAGAAATTATTCCAGCTTGTGGTGTGAATATTTACAAAATAAATTCTGTATAACTTCATTTATATATGCATATAAGTTAAATATGTACTTGGGAGAAAATGTATTAAAAAGAAAATATAGAAGTAGAATTTACTGAAGGTCAAATCAAAACAAAATCAACATATTACCCAACTGTAATATGAAGAGTAGAAATTGAAGGGCTACTTTAAGATGAAATATCTAATAGATCAAAAAACCAAAAGCAATTTGCTGAAAGTTCCAATATACATCAAAAATAGTGAAAACATTTGTTGTAAATATAGGAAAACTACTGACTATGGGTATTTTTTAATAGCAATTCCTAATTCTTCAAGGATATGACAAGCTTAATTTGGAACATCAATGGGTAAGATGATTACACATTAAGTGAAAACACAGCTAAAAAATGAACAAATTAAACATCAGGAAATTGCCTCCAAAGAATAAGTCAGATAAATTATTTAATTTCTGTTGCATGAACTGATATATTTATATGATAAATACGAAGGAAAGAAAACATATAGCATTTTTTTTTCTAAATGGAGTTGGATAACCACCTTGTTAGGAAAACTCTACATTCAAATATTAATTACAATATTAAACTGATCTGTTGAAAATGTGTCCTCAACTTATATTTTCCTGGGGCTTTAATTCAGTTCAAACAATATCATTGTTAAACAATATTTTCTCATGAACAATTATTTTACTCTTTCTTCTTTTGAAGTCAAACCATCATAAAACATTCTTTATGGTTAAGGGAATAATTTACTAGATTAAACTCATCTGCCGAAGTTGAAATACTATGTTCGTAAAGAGAACAAAAGGTGCATATTAAATACTATTTTTTAAAATGTTTGATTAAAATCTATTTGACTTTGAAATTACTGAAGCACTCTGCTTATTATAGGAACACTACTTATAATCTTCATCCAATGAATTTTGTATTTTTTTAGATTTAAAACCAAATCTCCACCCATACATATGAAATTAATCTAAAATTTTGAAAGCCAGTTTTCTGAATAAACTAGAATGATTTTATAATTGAGCTTACTCTGCAACTGGCAATTCAGTCCAGAATTTGTGCAGGAATTAAGGTCAATATGAATGTTAGTTTCTTTGACACTTAATTTTCTGTTCATTTTGTTTTACAATTTTTTTATTTCCTCTGGTAAAATTAATAAAATTCATGCATGGTTGAACACTTGTACTCTGTTGGACTAATTAATTTTGAACTTTAAAATATGAAATGAGTACCTTTTATTGTACTGTGACTAACTATATTTCTATAAAATTCACTTATCTTTAATTATAAACTTTTAGGCTATGTTTGTAATTAATGCATAAGAATTAGACTGTCAAGCTAGAAGTCAACTGTTTTAAATAGTTCTCAAATACTCAAAAGAGAAATTTTGAAAACTTTAATACTTTGCATTTATCTATATGTCTACATCCTATGGTATATTGTATAAATATTATTGGCTTGCAAGTATAAAATATCTCTTTTCCCAAAAGAATAGTAAATACATTAATTATACACATAGCCTAGTTTACAATTCATGATAAATTTTGAAATACATGATAGACTCTAATGCTTCCAAGGATACTGTCATCATTAATCATGTTCTCTACTTACAGTGTTTATCTGAAAATATTTCTTAAATTAAATCAATAGCTTGAAGAGAGTTTTGATAGTGATTGTTAGTCATATTTTATTAAATAAGCACTGTTTCAATTTAAATGCATTTAGATTGCTCTTACATGCCTAAATCATTATGTATAGTCTTTACAATTTACATTATAAAGTCTCCTAAACTAGGTAGTCATTATCATGATAGCAATATATAAGATTACAAGGAGCAGATGGCCTAACATCTTTCAGCTTTTATTGGAAATATTTTGGTGAAAATATGTAGCTAAAATTTCTCAGTTATAAGAGACTGGTTCTTCAAAAATTTATGTTAATATTGATGAAATTCAATATAAAATTTAAATTGTATCATGAATAGTTTTAAGTAAATCATTTCATGATTTTCAGAAAACACAGAGTACCATTTTCTAAATCATTTTATATGACTTGAAGGCTTTTGGTTTTATTTTGTTTTAATATAAACATTTAGAAGAGTTTCTCTCAGAAAAAAAAAAAA
>NW_016806198.1:174710-207059 GCF_001698545.2 Rhinopithecus bieti
TTTTTTTTCTAAATGGAGTTGGATAACCACCTTGTTAGGAAAACTCTACATTCAAATATTAATTACAATATTAAACTGATCTGTTGAAAAATGTGTCCTCAACTTATATTTTCCTGGGGCTTTAATTCAGTTCAAACAATATCATTGTTAAACAATATTTTCTCATGAACAATTATTTTTACTCTTTCTTCTTTTGAAGTCAAACCATCATAAAACATTCTTTATGGTTAAGGGAATAATTTACTAGATTAAACTCATCTGCCGAAGTTGAAATACTATGTTCGTAAAGAGAACAAAAGGTGCATATTAAATACTATTTTTTAAAAATGTTTGATTAAAATCTATTTGACTTTGAAATTACTGAAGCACTCTGCTTATTATAGGAACACTACTTATAATCTTCATCCAATGAATTTTGTATTTTTTTAGATTTAAAACCAAATCTCCACCCATACATATGAAATTAATCTAAAATTTTGAAAGCCAGTTTTCTGAATAAACTAGAATGATTTTATAATTGAGCTTACTCTGCAACTGGCAATTCAGTCCAGAATTTGTGCAGGAATTAAGGTCAATATGAATGTTAGTTTCTTTGACACTTAATTTTCTGTTCATTTTTGTTTTTACAATTTTTTTATTTCCTCTGGTAAAATTAATAAAATTCATGCATGGTTGAACACTTGTACTCTGTTGGACTAATTAATTTTGAACTTTAAAATATGAAATGAGTACCTTTTATTGTACTGTGACTAACTATATTTCTATAAAAATTCACTTATCTTTAATTATAAAATTTTAGGCTATGTTTGTAATTAACGCATAAGAATTAGACTGTCAAGCTAGAAGTCAACTGTTTTAAATAGTTCTCAAATACTCAAAAGAGAAATTTTGAAAAACTTTAATACTTTGCATTTATCTATATGTCTACATCCTATGGTATATTGTATAAATATTATTGGCTTGCAAGTATAAAAATATCTCTTTTCCCAAAAGAATAGTAAATACATTAATTATACACATAGCCTAGTTTACAATTCATGATAAATTTTGAAATACATGATAGACTCTAATGCTTCCAAGGATACTGTCATCATTAATCATGTTCTCTACTTACAGTGTTTATCTGAAAATATTTCTTAAATTAAATCAATAGCTTGAAGAGAGTTTTTGATAGTGATTGTTAGTCATATTTTATTAAATAAGCACTGTTTCAATTTAAATGCATTTAGATTGCTCTTACATGCCTAAATCATTATGTATAGTCTTTACAATTTACATTATAAAGTCTCCTAAACTAGGTAGTCATTATCATGATAGCAATATATAAGATTACAAGGAGCAGATGGCCTAACATCTTTCAGCTTTTATTGGAAATATTTTGGTGAAAATATGTAGCTAAAATTTCTCAGTTATAAGAGACTGGTTCTTCAAAAATTTATGTTAATATTGATGAAATTCAATATAAAATTTAAATTGTATCATGAATAGTTTTAAGTAAATCATTTCATGATTTTCAGAAAACACAGAGTACCATTTTCTAAATCATTTTATATGACTTGAAGGCTTTTGGTTTTATTTTGTTTTAATATAAACATTTAGAAGAGTTTCTCTCAGAAAAAAAAAAAAAGTCAATATATTCAGGGATATTTAGGCATCCCAAATGTTACATATCAAAATCCAGGGAACAAAGTGGTGGAAAATTGTAAAATGTTATTTAAATGTTTTAATTCTTATTTTGTATAACACTCTTTTGACTAAGGTCAGCTATATAATGCAAAGTTAAGTGAAAGTAAAGGTCAAATAACTAGGTCATTTTACTCAAAGGAAAAAAAATACATTTTCTCACTATTGAGATCATGCAAGGAAAGTTTCAGTCCCCAAGGATACCCTCCCAAGAGCTGATATATTAGATAACAATGTATTAAGTTGACTTTAAATGATAAACTTGATATTCTTTTACTGCTACTCCCACTGTTAAGTTTTTTTAAAAGTGTTTGACTAGATTATTCCCTGCTATTCCATTTTATTATTGTTTTGCTTTTGGTTTTGGATTTTTTTCTTGTACACTGCCATGGTTGCAGTAAGACTAAAATAATTAATGGGAATGGTGAAAGTAGGCAGATACGTACGTGATAATATAATATCCTTTTAATTGTTTCTGAAAAATTAACTTCCTATGTTAATGAACATAATTTTTAACTCAGTCACAGTACAAAGACAACAAAATCTTAAGCTTCAGAATTCATGTAACATATTGAATATACAAATGTTTCAATGTCATTTTTGTAGTAGTACCTTCTACTACTCCATTTCCAATATTCAGATATCATGATGTTGAGGGAACATGTAATGTATGTATGAGTGTCAGAAGCAGAGGTAGTAGGGACCTCACTGTGACCAAATTATAGGGAATGTGTTCTCTCCTACACCTCTTTGCCATGTCACGAATATGCTAACAGTACCAGGGAAGATGAGCATGTTAAAATTCTTACATCTATGATTTGATTTCTAATATTATTAATTGACTACACAGCAAATTGTGATTTATTTCAGTTCATCCATATATTCTTTCATTTATCCATACATAATATTTAATAAATATTCAATAAATATTAAGTACTTTTTCTTTGTCTGCCATTGTACCCTGGGAGTAAAAAGCTGAACAACAAAATAGTACTTTCCTTCATAGCGCTGACAATTTAAGGAGGAGACAAAATACACTCAATAACACTCAAAATAAATATGTAACCAAAAACTGGAAAAGGTAAAAATGGGCAAAACTAAGTGGAAGAATGGTATCTAACCTAGCATGAGAAAGAAAAGGAAGGTCCTCTCCAATGAAACCTAAAAAACGATCATGAAGAATGAATAGATTAACAAGGTACAAAGTGAAAGCACATTTACATAAAGACAATGCTAGGCAGAAAGAAGATGCAGCGTGCTACGTTTGTGGAAATAAAAGCAAACCACGGAGGATGAAACAAAAAGAACGAAGAAAGAGTGGAGGGAGAGGAGGCTGGAGACAGTAGTAGTTAAGTGCAGATCATTCTGGGCCATTCTAATCGCAAGGACTGTGTCCAGAATGTATTCCTTCCAGTGGGTTCTTGGTCTCTGCTGACTTCAAGAATGAAGCCACAGACCCTCACCTTGAGTGTTACAGCTCTTAAAGGTAGTGCAGATCTGAAGCAGCAGCAAGATTTCTGGTCAACACCAAAAATGCAAAGGTAACCCGATTGCTGCTGTTGGCGCTGGTGGCCAGCTTTTATTACCTTATTTGGCCCCTCCCACATTCTGCTGAGTGGTCCATTTTACAGAGCACTGATTGGTCCATTTTAAAGAGTGCTGATTGGTGCGTTTTTACAGAGTGCTGATTGATGCATTTACAATCCTTTAGCTAGACACAGAGCACTGATTGGTGCATTTGTCGATCCTTTAGCTAGACACAAAATTCTCCAAGTCCCCACCCGACCCAGAAGCCCAGCTGGCTTCACCTCTCAGGAATTTGGTGCCATTTACTCATTTCCAGTTTCCATCATGGGAATTATATTAAGCTTTCTTAATGACGTTCTGATTACTTTACCAGGTGCGTTGCCTCTTCTTATTTCATTCACCCAGAAACTATCTATTGAGTGATTACACGGGATCCAGTGCTTTTTCAGCAAACTCAAATGAGTTTCCCAAAGAAAGCAGATAATATAGACCAGCGGAACTAGCGTTGCTTATACTCCTAGGGTATCAAGTGTTTCACAGTATAATGCATCCAAAAGGCAATGATTCATAAAATATCAATACTAATTGAGAAATATGGCAAAGTGAAGATTTATTCTATTTCAATTTCAAGTACTTGAAGGTACTGAATCAGATCATTTATAGTGCTTCTCAATGGTGACATTATTTTAATGGTGTCATTTAAATCCATTTTTGGTGCAATACAGTAATTCCTAAATGATAAATTGCACCATTTAATATTGCAACAGAGACATTTGTTAGATATAGAAGTCCAGTTTTTTAAATGAAGAGTTTAAAGATTTGCTTGCATCTTAAACTGAAATTCTGCATTAAATTAATAATTTGTAAACTTACCATTTGATTTGTAAGAAATATCATACATTGATTGTACAACAAATGTTATGTGTTGTTTTTTAGATCCCCTTATCTTTCAGTGTTGAGCAACTCCATGAAGAACCCACAGCTTGAAAACAAAAGATGAAAAATGATGAGTTTACATACATAGCTGTACCCTTAGTCCCAAACCAATAAATATTTTGCCCTCTTTCTAATTTATCACATATGTGTAAAAGAGATTTGCTTCTGGGGAGAACATGTTAAATAGGGAAGTTCATATTTGAAATATTTACATCATTTTCTTGCCCTCTTTACCAACAAAACAAAGTGATATTTGGAAACGAATGATTCTGAGGAAATATTATGAGTATATATTAAAAGTTTTGACCTTTATTTATATTATAGTTCAAATGAGTGCATTGCGAGCCAAATACAAGCTGGATCAAGGATGTTCCTGTCCAACTAGAATTTGTTAAGAGGCTCCAAATTGCCATTAGGAATCAGAGTTGGAGAGAGAGTGATTTCTATGTGTGTTCGAATGATACGTGTTCTTGCTGTTATGCAAAAAAGAAAAGGGCATAAATAGTCAAGCAGCAATAGGAATCTTACTTACGATATTTGGAAACAGCAACATTTAATGTTACAACTTGGAGAGATGAAAATCAGTGACAGGTGTGCAATTCCCATTATTCCCATCACCATCAGAGGCAGCTGTTAGTCATCCAAAGTAAGCCCCTAGGAACCCAAACGAGACTGAGGAAAACAGAGCGTCGCCCATGGACTGTGGGGCTTTAAGAAAGAACAAGAGAACTTCTCCTCTAGTGTTATTAGGGGCCAGCATACATAAGCAATGCCGTAGTTCAGATGCTTGAATCAAGGCAGTCCTCTATTGCCAGCTCAGTGTAGGGGCTAAGGTTTGGAGGGGAAAACTCTTTCCCCTGATACGCTTGGGGGCAGGGATACAAGAATTGCTGTTGCAGGCCGGGCGCGGTGGCTCAACCCTGTAATCCTAGCACTCTGGGAGGCCGAGACGGGTGGATCACGAGGTCAGGAGATCAAGACCATCCTGGCTAACACGGTGAAACCCCATCTTTACTAAAAAATACAAAAAAACTAGTCGGGCGAAGTGGCGGGCGCCTGTAGTGTAGTTACCCCAGCTACTGGGGGCCTGAGGCAGGAGAATGGCCGTGAACCCGGTTGAGGCGGAGCTTGCAGTGAGCTGAGATCTGGCCACTGCACTCCAGCTGGGCGACAGAGCAACGACTGCACCGCCGTCTCAAAAGAACAAAAAAAAAAAAAAAAAAAAAGAATTGCAGTTGCAGTTGTATTATGTAGCAAGAATTTTGCCCCACCATTGGTGATGAGTGAATTGAGACTTGGGTCTAATCTTTGGGACGGAATGAATTAAGCACTGGATTTGAAAGTGACCAGCACCCTCTCTAGGATTCTCTCCTTTAGGAGCTCAGCTATGGACAAATTATCCCCTACTTGTCATTGGCATGTATCGGGGTAATTTTACACCATTTGAAGGCTCAATGGGACAGGTATTAAAGACTTAACAATTATCATTATAGCTAATTACCCCCTTTAGCCTCTATTTGTGTGTCTCTGTGGGAACTCATTCGCATTCCTCAGGAAGCTGCTCACTTCTATTTCCTCAAAATCATTTACATTTTGTAACATTTCCATACAGGTGTAGTAGGAGACATGAACCCTGATAAAATGGAGTCGGTTTACTAATATCTTCTGATCTTGTAATTGAATTAATGAAGTTAATTTTTTATTCCTTTTGTAAACACTATTTGTCCCTCAAAAGCCTATTACTGTGATTTGGTCAGTTTCAATTATTATTATTATTATTTTTGAGACAGAGTCTTGCTCTATCGCCAGGCTGGAATGCAATGGAGGCATCTCGGCTCATTGCAACCTCTGACTCCCTGGTTCAAGTGATTCTCCTGCCTCAGCCTCCCGAGTAACTGGAATTACAGGTATACACCACCACACCCAGCTAATTTTTATATTTTTAGTAGAGATGGGGTTTCACCATTTTGGCTAGGATAATCTCGATCTCCTGACCTCGTGGTCCATCTGCCTCAGCTTCCCAAAGTGCTGGGATTACAGGCGTGAGCCAGCATACCCGGCATATTTTTTTTCCCCCATTTTACATAAGGAAAAATAATTGTGTGCATGAATACACTCACCCACACAGATATATAATTATGTCAACTAATACATAAACACAAATACTTTTATAAGGGAGATTAAGTCACACCATATTGTGTTAGTTGTAGTGGAGAATTTTTGTAAAGCTTTTAAGCATGCAGGATTTATTTTGCCTTGCATCCAACTGCTATCTGAACATTTTACAACAGAAAAAATAAAATCGTTGCTCTTTCTGACCCACTTTTTTCGCCTCAGGATATTTTTGTCAAGCTCGTAATTGGTTTACTATATTCACATTGTCAACAGAACTCTGTGCTTTTCAACATTTCACACCTGTGAAGAACTGTGACTTTACTGCACGCAAAAGGCATAATTGGTTGCAAAAGAACTTTAGCTCACTAGCAGGTATGTTGGACCGACAACAAATGTCTTTCAGTTCAAAGAAATCTGAATCTGTAATTTACAGTTTTATTTCTTTCACATTTTCTGACTTACTTTGTTTACTTTCAAATTCCTTGTAATATCTGGTGAACTTGGAAAATATTTCTTTAGCTGTTTCCAGTATTCTCTCTAATTTTATTTTCGTGTTTATTAGCAATTTTGGTATGTATTTTTTCTTAGTAAAGATACCGTGTGTTTATTCAGTCTTCATCTTTCACAATAATATCTCTCAGGCTTTTTGTTTAAGTGTACAGGTTCTATATTATATAAGAAAACAAAACAAAAACAATAATAACAAATGTTCATGAGTTTTTAGATGCATTTCTCAAATGCCAACACAAAAAATAGCCCAGTATCATGAAATCCTTGGTGATATGAAAGTGTAGATCATTTTGGGTGAGGACAGTGGGGACTCCAGTAGGGGCCCTAGTATGGGGTTAAGAATGTGTGGGCAACATGATCCTTTCAGAAGATTAGGAGGTGAGTGCATACAGGAAAGTCAATGAAATTTGTTGGTTAGCCTACCTAGGACAAAGGATTAAATTTTATTTTCCTTTCTTTTTTCTTTTGTCTCTTAACCACATGGCCTTTTCCTACAGACCTCCAGAGTTAGTAGGAGATGACTTGTAGTGGTACAATGCCTATCAGCCTTAAATAAGAAGATTCAGAAAATAGGATTCGGCATAGAGTTTATTTGACCCCAAAGCTTGAGGATGGCCACCAAGGAGCATAGATTCAAGTTGCTATGAATATACACTTCAATTAGCAGCAGTTACAAGTGAGTTTTAAGCCGGGGTGGGGGGGCGGGGGGAGGGAGAGGCAATTTCTAGGTTGCTTACCAAGAATTTACACCAAAATAATATAAGCTGTTAATTGATTCTACATTGTTCTTTGTACCGCAGATTCTAGGAACATGAAGATAATGGGTGAGGCAACTAGTCAGGGAAAAAAATCCTTGAAAAACTATTGTCCCTGGGCATGGGGGTTGGATGGAGGTGGAATGGGTATGACTGAAGTCCTGTCTTCATACTCATGTCTCTGGCATACCTCTCACAGCTCACACAGGTCTCAGCTACTTTTTCCTCACACCGTAGCACTGGCCTACTGTGTATGCAATGGGTAGATTGGCAGGGGAGGAGGTTAGATTCCAAAATTGTGTAAGGTGTTTTATTCCCAACTCAAATATTTTACAATGATATTTTATATTAAAATTATTTTCAGTACCAACATGGCAAATCTGAAAATAATGTTTTGATTTATAAAGTACCCAAATGACAGTGTAAGGGTTAAGGTATTTGAGGCCAGTTATGTCCAACCACAGTCCTCATCACGGCCATATTCTTTCACCATATCTGTTTGTTTTTTCTCATCTGCCATCTATGTGAGTTTAACTCCGAGTGCTTTCTTTCCCCTTGCAGAAGGACTGAGTCTTCCAAAAGAAGGTCGCCCAAAGAATAGACTTTTCCTTCACTCAATTCAAGTAGACAGTTTGGAAGGTCTTGGAGGTTTTTGTTTTGTTTTGTTTTTATGAGTTGGAGTCTTGCTCTGTTGCCCAGGCTGGAGTACAATGGTTCTATCATAGCTCTCTACAGGCTTAAACTCCTGGGGTCACACGATCCTCCCACCTCAGCCTCCCAAGTAGCTGGTGCATGCCACTATACTTGTATAATTTAAAAAATTCCTTTAAAGATGGAATCTCATTATGTTTTTCTTTCTTTTGTACCATTTCATGGATGTCAAAGAGCTTAGCTGATATATCCAAATATGTATGTGTGTGTATATGTGTATGTATGTGTGTAACTGTCCTACATATTTTTAAAGGTTGGTCAGCAGAGTATAAAAACACTTGTGAGGATAGAGAATATAAACCAAAAATAAAATTCTAAGCACCCCAGCCTACTGTATGGACCCTTCCTCTTGGCCAAGGGCATTCCAAAGTTCACCTGAAAAACTAGTTCAAACCGTGATGGGAAGGAGGTGTGAGCATGCCTCATTATACTCTCTTCCCTTCAGAATTCAGGCACAACCGACCAGCCTGAACGTTAAAACAGAGATCTTAACACTGACAAAACAGACTCTGTAGCAAAAGATACCAAATTCTAACCTGACTCTCGAGTATAGCATCACATGATAAATAGTAGACCCTGAAAGAAAGCAAAGTATGTTACCTCAAAACATATTTCTTTGACATATTTTAAAATGACCCTGCAAAGCTGTCTATTATGGGGGGAAATTTACATTTTGTAGAAAATCTCCTTCACTTACTAGGTCTTTTTAGGAGAGTCTAGCACCTTTTTAAGTCTGATAAGAAGACCTAAACCATCTATTGCTCCTGAAGCCTGCTTCCCAGAGGCTTCATCTGCATGGGAAGAATCTTGGCTTTTACAACCTACCTTATCTTAACCCCAAGTATTTCTTTCTTTGAACTCTTTATGCAAAACTTAACTCTTTCAGCGAATTGTCAGTCAGGAATCTTTGAATCTCTCTAAAACCTAGAAACCTCCTTATCTACCAGACAACCCTTCTTAGAGATATCCTGCCTTTCCACCCTGAACCATTGTACACCTTACATATTTTCATTGATGTCTACCTGTAGCTTTTGCCTCCCTGCAATGTATAAAATCAAACTGTGACCAAGCTACATTGGGCAAATGTTCTCAGGACCTCCTGAGGCTATCTCATGGGCATGTCCTTAACCTTGTCAAAATAAACTTCCAAACTGATTGAGACTTGTTTCAGATGCATTTTGGTTTACACAAGAAAGATTTTTATGACTGACCAAATCTTTATTTCCTGAAGGTGATATGACCCACTTTTTTAGGAATCCATGAAAAATTTTGGAGATCTGCAAACACATTTACCATCTGTAAACATGGAATGTTATCTTTTATTGTACATAGATGTTTCTCAAAATGTTCACATCCTATTTCTTTAAAGAAAATATATATCCTCTATACTTGTTTGTGTTCCTTAATAACTTATATAATTGTCTCCTTGTGAAATCATGCACTTGTAGACTCTCCAGATATTCCTCACCTTCTAAACTTTTATATTGCATTTGCTTGAATTATTAATCGACTTTCCAATATTCTTAATTTTTCACAAATTTATTATTTATTATTTATTCCCCTAAGTGTGACCTGGCTCTGCCTGTGTTAGTTATATATTGCTGCAAATGATCTCAAATGTAGTGGTTTATGAGAACAAACATTTATTATCATCCAATTCCTGTGGTCAGGAATTTGAAACTGACTTAGCTGAGTGATTCAAGGTCTTCCATTTGGTTGCAATTAGGATGTCAGCTGGGGCTGCTGTCCTCAGAAGGCATGACTAGGGCTGGCACCAAGGAGTCTCATTCACATGGCCCTTGGCATAGAGCTCAGTCCCTTGCCACCCAGACCTGTCCACAGGCTGCTTGAATTTTCACACTGCTAATAAAGACATACCAGAAGCTGGGTAATTTATAAAGAAAAAGATGTTTAATGGACTCACAGTTCTACATGGGTGGGGAGGCCTCACGGTCTCAGCAGAAGCCGAAAGGGACATCTTACATCACAACAGGCAAGACAGAGAATGACTGCCGAGTAAAAGAGAAAACCCCTTATAAAACCATTGGATCTCATTAGACTTACTCACTACCACATGAACAGTGTGGAGGAAACCACCCCAGTGATTCAGTTATCTCCCACTGGGTCCCTCTGACAACATGTGGGAATTATGGTAACTACAATTCAAGATGAGATTTGGGTGGGGACATAGCCAAACAGTATCAAATGGCCTCTCAACATAGCAGAAAGAGCATGGCAGAAAGAACAATACAATAGATCATGTTGGAATTTGCAGTAATGCAACTTTAATAATAACTAAGTCTCTAAAGTGACACACACCATCATTTCTACTTTGTCCTACTCATTAGTAGTGAGTTACTAAGTCCAGCCCACTTTCTAGGGAAGGGACTTAGGTTCCCCTTCTTGAAGGGAGAAGCATCAGAGTTTTGGGGGCATATTTGAAAACCACCACACCGCCTGTAGTCCAGAGTGGGAGCCTCATATTTATATATCTAGGGCATCTCAAACTCTATGACAGAAAGTTGTGGGGAGGGAGGTGATACAAGAGAAGATGGACCCTCTCCTGGCTTCCTACCATGTATTCCATATCGAATTTCTTTCAATTACATGAAACCTTTCTTTCAGGTCCATATGATTGTACTCAGTATTTTTCTAATCTTTTGCATCCATATTTCCTAGAAATGTCCCTTCCACTCACAGAAAATTTTAAGTAGCTGCCTACTACGGGTGCATTCCAACTTCTACAGTAATCTTGGGAGAGTTTAATGTCTCAGAAAACTCCTTAGAGGGAATGACTTTTCTTAATTTTAGTGGCCTAGTTTTCTGTTCCATTTGATTTGCAAAGTAGATTTTCTCATAGAAATGATTCCACCGCAGAAACGATAAAGTGTGGTATTCCTCTCTCAGAACACAACCTCTCTGCTGCTTCAGATATCTCCTTCCCTCACTTCTTCCACACCTGATCTTTAGCCTGGATCTTACATATTCTCCACGGTGCTGCCAAGAAAAGAGAGCAGAAGCATTTAGAACAGAAGTAACTTTTAAAAAGAAAGTTACTTTTGTCAAATGATGCCCCAACCTATAGACAAAATGAACTCTCTGTGGATAACTGAAATGCTCAAGTTAGAGCAAAACCAGGAGGCCCTAGCAGGATGAGGGGGCAGTTATGCTCTATGTGTGCTCACAGAATGTTGCAAAAATATCACAAGACTTCTGTTCATTTCTGCCATCAAGTCAAACTAAAATAGGCTACAGTGGCGAATCTCCCAACTGACAAACAACTGACCACCTAGAGTCAGCCAATAAAGAGAGACTTGTGGTTTTAGGCTTAAGGGTTGTCCAATCAAGGCTCTGATCCCACTCCTCAGCTTTGCAGTTTTTGTCTTTATAATCTCTTAACACTCCAGCGTCTCCTTGAAGACCTTTTAATTTTGTCCTGAAGGCTGCATTTCCCCAACCTATAGATTGCTTTCGGAAAATAAGGTTCGCACCCTCTCTCTTTTCGTCTCTGCAGATTTCACAGTCTTTTGTTAACACTTTTAAACAATGTAAGGAAATCAAACAAGAAAGTCTCGTTCACCAAATAAAAAAAAATTAAAGAAAAAATGTCTGAAAAAATAGGACTAAGGTTATGAAATTTACAGTATATTCATGGTAGACAGTGGTAATATTTTATTCACAAAGATCATGCTGTAAATTCAGATATTGTCAAAGCAAATAAGGAAATTGAGGAGAAATGTCTTTGTTAAGAAGTTCAGGTTTATTGTTTTGGGTGCAAAATTTCTCCCTTCCACCTGCAACTTGACTATGTAAGTTGTGCTTAATGATGTTGGAAGTAGAAAAGCTATCACGTGTTGTTTCTTCAGTGCTAAAACCATTTTCTTTGGGGTCCTCTTGACCCACCTCATGATTCACGGTATGAATTGTTGAGTCACAAGGTCTCTTAATCTTCTTAAGAAGAATCTATCACTCCAGTGTCGGTCACCAGCAACCTCAAAGCAATACACATATGTAATACACTGAGGTGATCAGATACACTTGCTGCTACCCTGTTCCACCTGAGACCTGAACAGATAAAAGTGAAACATCACAGAGCTAAAATAAAAACAGACCCACCTGGGAGAATCATGAAAGCAGCCAGGTCCTGCCCTTGTTCGAGAGGCCTTGGGAAGCTCTGCCTGAGAGAACACTGAGGACTTCTTTCAGTTTTGGCAGCTGCTGCTAGAAGCTCTGCCTGAGAGAGGCAGTGATTGCGCAGCTGACTGACGTCTGAAGGACTTCCATATCCTTTCAACTCTTCTATTGGCATGCTGGTCTCCCAAACCATGCTGTGTTTCGCCGCCCTACTCTTATTACTGCCTGTGTGCTGAATACTATTTGCATGACTGGTAGTGTGTGAAGACCTTGCAGTAAACAATGAATCTGAGCATATATTATTGGCTTTGAGTCACTGGGAAATCCTACAACTTAGTTAGGTCAGAGTTAGCACACCTAGAACGTGGTGAACCTAATTAACATATCAATTGGTGTAGCTAATAAAGAGATCATCCTAGATTTAGATCATCTTAAATCCAACAAGTATCTTTATAGGAGAAGAGAAGACAGACGCAAATGGAAAAAAGCCAAGTGAAGATGAAGGCAGATTAGAGTGATCCTGCCACAAGCCTGGAGTCATTATGAGCTGAAAGAAGCAAGAAAGCCTTCTTCTCTAAAGCCTTCAGAGACAGTGTGGTCCTTGAAAGGGTACACTTCTGTTATTTTAACCCATAAAGTTCATAGTAATTGTTTATAGCAGCCCCAGGATACTAATATAGAGTGCAAAGTGGGGGTAGGGCACGTGACTATAAGGTGAAAAGCAGTTGGTTGGGGAGGATTCTAGCTGAATCCTCTAAGGCTAAATCCTCTAAGGTTATTTAGAAGTAAGTAGGCTTTTCTAGTGGTTAGATATTTCATGGTATTTCATCTGTTGCTGACAGTTCTTTTTTTTTTTTTGAAAATAATTTCCAACCCCAGAGGTGAGAGAGTTTATATGCATGTCAGAGAGCATTCTGGGAGCAGAGTTGAGAAACATTCTGGAAGTGCCTGGGAGCCCGTAAGAGCCCATGTAAAGATATTTACCTATGCCCCTATTTTCTGTCCATTACCTCATCTTTGTCTGCTTCTGTGCCATATACCCTGGAGTCAGGACCATTCTGGTTCAATCTTTCCAGGCACAAAACTTCTGGTCCTCTTAGCAGCCTGGGAGAATAAATGATTCAGCCATTCATCAGGTTCATCTAACTTCAGCCCCCAATTTTTCACCGGACCTCCACAGTCTCTCCAAACTCAAAACACCTCAAGGAGTCAAGTGAATTGGACTAGTTTTATCTTATCATTCCCCTCTTTCTCCTTAGGGTCCAGCTTTCTCCACTCTGCTAGAGTCTATTTCCTCCCTTTCTTTTAAAATAGGTAGTGACATGGTTTCTTCAAGGTGTTTTCTTTCCCATTTTTTTTCTCATGGACCTGTATGCCTCTTGCCATTTTAGTTGATGTTCTAAAGTGAAACAAAAATAAAAAAACTTGTTCAGTCTGATTGTCATACCATAATTCTCCTCTTTATATTTTATCTAATTTGCTGACACTACTGTCCATCAACTTACGACAGCTACAAAGCTGAAATTCAAATGTATTTCTTCTCCCTTGTCTCCCATACCACTTAATCACAAAGGCAGACATATCTTGCCTCATTTAAAAAAAAAAAAATCAGTACACTAATCTCTAACCCTAATGATACTGCTTTAAAGGCCTCTCATCATCTATCAATTAACTACTGAGACACAATGTCCCTCCTTTTAGAATGTGTCCTGAAACCCATCGTCCACAGATCTGCAGAGTCATCTCTCTCATATGCACAGCTGAAGGTGTGCCTTCTCTTTTCATACCCTTCAAAAGCTGATCTCATAGGTCTAGATCAATGCACAGCTTAGCATGGAACACAGGGCCCTCCTGGTAGAATCTTTTGACATTATCTCATTCATAAATTTTCACTGCTCCCAGGCTTATACTCAATGTTCCAGAATCACCTACAATCTCTATAGCTTTGTCATTTCCTCAGATTAAAATGACTTTCTTACTTCATCTTTTCAGTCTCCTCCCAATCTTCCAAAACAAATCAGGCCATTTGTTTTCTCCACTGTGAAGCCTTCCTTGTCCCCCGCCTCCCCTACCCAGCCTATCTTGCTCAATCTGGCTGACTTAGCCACTGATGATTTTCTTTGATCCTGGAAGCTACCTCCATTATTACCTTTATTATAATTATCTTTAAATACTCTCTTTTTCTCCTTTGAGATGTAGATCTTTTACAATAGGTACTGTTCTTTATTTAAAGTTTAATTATTGCTTTTAGCATAGTGATAGGTGCATAATTGAATTTAATGAAAAATTAACAGATCCTTTTGTCCTGAATAAGGAAACAGAGAGGTGAGAGTATACTCTGACATTAAAGTAGGTAGTAATGTACATTCCAATTCATTTTTGTCTTTTTCTAGTACTAACAAACTTCATTGCTCAATGCTATTACTTATTACTTCTTGAAATGTTGTTTCCTACCTTCTGCTACTAACTATTCCAACTCAGGTCAGATACAAAAGAAGTCTTATATTAATATGATCCATCAGAAATAATGACATTCAGAACTTATTCCTTTTCTGTGCTGCAAGGTCAATTTTCCTACCTCTATTGAAGCATTCATCACTCTAAACAGCAAAGCAAAATACCTCCCAGGACTTAAGAATAGAATTATGGTAATATCAACTTGCACTGGTTGACCTAGCCTTGCATAAAGTATAATACTTCCAAGCAATCACAGACAAATGGGTGATTAAACATTTTTTTCAAAAAAGAGGTCAGAATCTTGCTTTAGAAAGAGACTACCTATATAGACAGGCTTAAGTCTGCTGTAAAATTAATGTCTAAAGTGAGGAATGTTTCATTCAGGAAAAAACGAATGTTTAGTGGAGAAAAAAGAGAAACTGTGGAATTCTAATATGCATCTAGCATTGACTGGGGAGACGACTGCACTGGAGAGTACAGACTTTCTATCAAATTTGGGGGAGACACACACATCATACACACAAACACGCACACACACATAGGCACATTCTCAGATACATTGATGATATCACTGATGTATTTTAGTTCTGTTTAAATAGTTCTTTCTTTCATTATTCTGAGAAGATAAAGTTGTTCTTTCCATCTATATGTCCAAGCATACATTAACTGCTCAAGAACTTTTATTAAGCGGGTGTGTATATGTACAATATTTTAAATGCAAACATATGTTGGTGTATTGATTATAAATCTCAGTTACAAACTATGATTACATCAGTTCCATTCTTAGGTTGTGATTTTATAAGCCTTATGGAAAACTATGTTGATAGAGAGATTACTTGACAGTTTCTTTTATATCGTTTTTCTTTCTCAGTTTGATTGTTATTCTGCAGTCCAAGGTAACCCTTTCATAGAAGCAGAGCCAAGAATAACAACATTATTCATCTTCTCTTCCTTCAAGTTGAAGTATGCTGTGTCAGCTACTAATATTCCAAACACTATGAAATAAGTTGTCTGGAGCTTTGTGGCTCCTTCTTATTCCTACCTCCTCTGTTTTGTTTGCTTTGTGGTGTGTAATAGCCCTTGACATGTTATATCTAATTGTATTAAAACATGGTACATCACACAGGTCATGTCCCAGGAGGTCGTGATTTAACATGGAGGAGAGGAATATTCTTAGGAAATAAAAGTAGATGCTAGAGAATTGATGTCCACAAATTACCCAGAGTAACAAAAATAAGCTATATATATATTTTCTTCCTGCCTTTTCTCTCTTCATTGTGTGGAAGACAGTGTCATGTCTAATTTTCTCTTTGGGTTCATCATTTTCATGAGCATGTTACGTGTCAAATGTGAATACATTTAGTAGATGCAGTAAAAGATGCTAACATTCTGAATGCATTCCCCCAAACAGCCTTAAGAATTCAATCCTTTATTACTGGATCCCACTAGACTCGCAATGTTGTAAATAGAGAAAAAATAAAATGGACAAGATCAAAACTGTAAATTATTGAAACTACCTCCTCCCAAAATAAGTGCTTAAACATGATAAGAATATTTCCTTTGTATTTTAGAAACAAATGTTACACTATAATTCATATAACTTGTTCTAAGTCTAAAAAATGTCTCAAAAGCACTAATATTTAGGTATTTAAAACTGAAAATAGATAGACCTATGTCACTGTAAAAATATAGACACTGGACTTTGCAAATCATGAATCAACATTGGGAAACAGTCGTTGTACACATCCGTGAACATATGAAATTCAAGGAAGGCAAAAGGACAAACCCAATAGTAGAGCTCATGATTCAAATCTACAGAGTCTCACATTGCCTTTCAAAGCTTTATTTGCAAAAATTTTCTCACTTACTACCTCCAGTTTGCTCTGGCCTCTTGTTTTCCTTTCCTGTTTATCTTTATTCTTTTGTATACCCTTTAAACCCATATCCTTCATCATTTCCCACAAATTGTCTTTCATATTTAGAATAAACTTTAAATTGCAAGCAATAGGATTATTAAAAAATGTTAAGGTGCACGGAAAGACACAGATGCCTGATCATTAAGAAAATGTCAACAAGAGGCCTTGGACTGGAAGGAGTCATGGAAGATCTGCAAACCCAACAGTCTTCTGTCTGTTTCTCTCTTGCTTTCTCCATTTCTAATCCCTCATCCTTTGTCCCTACCCCCAGCCTTCTCTCTCTCTCTCTCTCTCTCTCTCTCTCTCTCTCTCTCTCTCTCTGCTTTGTGGTGTATAATAGCCTTTGACATGTTATATTTAATTATTTTAAAACATGGTGCATCACATGTGTCATGTTCCAGGAGGTCGTGATTTAACATGGAGAAGAGGAATTTTCTTAGGAGAGCAATTTTCTTCTACTCCTCCTTCTCTCTCTCTCTCTCTCTCTCTCTTCCCCACCTCCTTCCCTTTCTGTTTCTTTCTTCTTTCTCTTTCCCTCACCCCAGTCTCTCCCTGCAAATGTGTCTCCAACTGGAGCATCTGCCTTTGATTTCTCTGCCTTGCTCAAGGTCCAGTGTGTGATCATGCCATAAAGCACATGCCTTTCCAGTTTTAGCACTGTCATCAGATGACTCAATTTCTTAGCTTTTCAAGTCCATTGCGTACCATATGATTTGTCTAGCTTATCTATTTAATGGAAGCTACTAATCAAAGGTAGTTGGCCAGGTTATTGAATGGTTGTCATCAAGTAGGATTTATACCACTTTATCAATTATCAACAACTGCAGGGGACAGAAACACAAAGAACAAAAAAAATGCAGCTTTCTTTTGAGGTGGTAGTAACAAGATCTAGTACACATAGAAATCCTTCACTGCTTTATTTTCTCTATACATTTGATTTCCAGTCACAACTTGCCTTTATATCAATTCAATCAATACGGAGACTACTGACTTTATGCAAAGCAATTATTCGTTTCCTTATCCTCACATTTATTTCACACTGTTAAGCTGAATTTAACTTTGACATCAAATAAAGTTTATGTTCTTGATAATGTTTTCAAAACAAATTATTCAAACATGTAGAGTGTGCTTCTTCAAAATTGACATTCAAAACAAATGGGGCCAGGTGCAGTGACTCATGCCTGTAATCGCAGCACTTTGGGAGGCTGAGGCAGGTGGATTGCATGAGGTCAGGAAGGAGTTCAAGATCAGCCTGACCAACATGGTGAAACTCTATCTCTACTAAAAATACAAAAGTTAGCAGAGCGTGGTGGTGCACACCTGTAATCCGAGCTACTCTGGAGGCTGAGTCAAGAGAATCGCTTCTACCTGGGAGGCAGAGGTTGCAGTGAGCTGAGATCATGCCCCTGCACTCCGGCCTGGGCAACAGAGCAACTCCCTCTCGACAACAACAACAAAAAATGGCATTATTTTATTTTAACCCATTATACAATCTTCACCTTCAAAACAATTCCCTGATGTTTTTCACTGCAGTCAGTGATCTGGTGTTGATTGAACATTTGACTTCTGCCTGATAGAATGTATTATACTAAGGTAAAACTCTGCCACACTATCTGATTACTTTATCACTGCTCTTCCCTATTGGACAGGTATTTATGACTAGTTACCTGGTGATTTTGACCAAGAGTCAACAGAAATTCAACAATTAGAAAGCCATGTAGAAATCATTAACAACTATGTAAGTATAATACCTTGTCTAAGAAGTAGAACTAAATCAACCCCTAACTACTACCCAGGACTTCGTAACTTAAATGTAGCCCAAAGTAATCAAACAATTAATAGTCAGCTCTTTAAAAGTAGCTAAACTTCTTTCCCCCTGTGGATTGTGAACATCAAAAGGTTTTAGGCCAGGCATGGTGGCTCATGCCTGTAATCTCAGCACTTTGGGAGGCCAAGGCAGGTGGATCACCTAAGACTGGGAGTACGAGACCAGACTGACCAACGTGGAGAAACTCCATCTCTACTAAATAAATAAAAATTGTAAAACCTCGTTAAATCCCATGTCTCATTTCAGTCATCTTTCCCTTTCACAATTAAATCTCTTGAAAGACGTAAGTCAATGATTCCAGGTCTTTATCACATATTGTTTATGCTACTGCAATCTGATTTCCTGCCTCCACCACTGTATTTCGCTCTTGTCCAACAGACCAGTGCTAACTTTTCTGTAAAGGGTAGCTCTTCATACTTTATCTATCCTGACTTGTCAGCATTAGTTGTATTGATTGAGGACCCTTCTTCTTAAATGATTTTTTTTCCATCCTGAATATCCACTTTTCCTTACTGGAAATTAACCGTTCACCCACCCATAGAATTTGCTGTTTCTTCAGAATTCTGTCCTAGGCTTTAGTCTTTTCTCACTGTAACACTTGCACTAGGTGATCTCCTTTATTCCCATTACTTCAATTACCATCTCTATGAGGCTGTCTTCGAAATACATCTCCAGCTCAGACCACCTTAATGAGCTCCAAGTCCGTGTATCCAACGAGGCTCCTGCAGATCCCAAAGCACCATAAACATCAACTACGTTCTTTGCATGTGTCTTCTAATTTGCTTTTGTTCCTGGTTCCTGTATTTGGCAGGACGTCCTAGAAATGGACTTAAGGATGGAAATTTGTAGCTAGAAAATTTCAGGGGAACACCGCTGGTGGGAGAAGAGGGAAGAGTGGGCTCAAAATAAAGAGGAGTTGAATTGCAATGCACTTGCAAAAATAGGCTTTAGTTAATACCACAGGAAGCTCTAAAGTTGAAATGGCCCTTCTGAGTTGTTCCAATTTGAGGCAAAACAGTTGTGTCTTTATACGAAGGCATTCACCATTTTGCCTGACCGTTGAAGGATGGTTAAGAACGTTGAAAAATGCATCTCTTTCTGGAAAGACAAATCTTTAGGAAAACCTCAGATGAGCCAAAAGCTGGCCTTAGTGAGCTAGCTGGTATCATTCCTGGTAGCTGGATGAATGAATGCCTCATTTCCAAAGAGTGATGTTGGAGGCTCAGGAAGTATCTATTTTAGTACATAATATCCAGAACACGAATCAACCCCAGCTTGCTGCAGATTCTCTAAGATTCTTGTTCTCTTTCACAGAGAAACTTAGAAAAGGAAGATTAATTGGACAGAGAATGTTTTACAGTGGTGTAGCAATTCTGCAGGCAACTCTTATCATGTCTGCCTAGTTTACATGCCCCACACCCTCTCTTAGCGTCTCTGTTAGCCTAATTGCATTAGAAAGTAGAGTGAGTCATACATGCATTCCAGAGGTGTCTGGGCTTATCCATCTTCAGCGTGCATTTCTCGGGATGTGACCACTGCACTTGTCCATTTGAAATACAATTTGGACAGAAGAGTAGCAAGGGACACCCCAATGTTTCACCCAAATACCAAATTAATTCTTCCCTGCCTCCCTGTGTAATATCACCCCTGGTTCCTCCCTTGCTAATTGTGATACTCTTCTTTGACATGGAGAGATGTAATCACTAGGTGGCAACCACAAATTAAAGTTCAGAGGTACTCTTACTATGTTTCCCAGTGAAGGCATTCCTTCTCAAGAAACTAGAAACTTTGGACCTATGGAACCTAAAGACTTAGAGACAGGAAACATGAATTTCCCATGTTAGAAGCAACAATGGGTGAAACACTTCTATTTTCATTCTTTGATATCCGTAGCTGTGTATTCTACTTAATGGGGACACACCACCATAAAATGATAATTGCTTTAGAATGAATGCTGCATTATGGAACATGGAACCATGGAACCCCATCACTTAAAAGTATCCCTTCCAAAAGGGTGCATCAACTGCAGCTTTAAAACATATTTCTTTGCCCTATCAGGATAGTAGCTTCTGGGTGTTATGATTTGCAATGTGACCAGCAGATTTCATGGTCATGAGTTCCTTGTCAAAAAAGACAGTTTTAAAAAATCAAATGTTGAATTACACATCTGCAAATCTATAAATTTTCTATGGCCACAGCCCTGTGGGCAGGAAAGACAAATCCTTAGCTGGAATAGATACTGATCTCAATCAAGAAAAATCACTGATCTTTCAGATTAAAAGTAGTAGTACCTAATAAATGTGCCAACAAGTTTTGAGGGCTCAACATTGATTTATTCTATTAGATATTTGAACATTAGGCTTGTGAAGTAGAAACCAGTGCTGTTGGTGCCATGAATAGCTATGATTTCTGCTCTTTTGGCTACTCTGTTGTGAATTACTTAGCCAATACTCAATGACAGAGGTTTGGTGATGCCTGTCAACTATGCCATTCTGTTTACGTGATTGCTTAGTACCTGTATTAGTCCATTTTCATACTGCTATAAAGAACTTCCAAATACTGGGTAATTTGTAAAGGAAAGAGGTTTCATTGACTCAGAGTCCCACAGGGCTGGGGAGACATCAGGAAACTTATGAACATGGTAAAAGGGGAAGCAAACACATCCTACTTCTCTTGATGGCAGGAAGGGGAAGAATGTGTGCTGAGCTAAGGGAGCGCACCTGATAAAACCATCAGATCTCATGAGAACACAGTCACTATCATGAGAACAGCATAGAGGAAAGCTACTCCCATAATTCAATTACCTCCCACAAGGTCCCTTCAACATGTGGGGATTATGGGAACTACAAGATAAGATTTGGGTGGGGACACAGCCAAAGTGTATCAGTGCCCTTTCAATGGAGAATTCTCTTTGATGGCTATTAACTTGCATTTTTAGGATCTTTATACTTTATGCCCACTGACATCACCTACCCCTGCCCTCTTTTGAAAAAAGTTCCTGTTCTCAGAATAAAAAAACAAGCCATTCACCACTGCCAATGTCAGAGAGTGCAAAGTAACTGTTTGTGCCACCTACATAATTGATTCTTATCCTCACTCATAAGGGATGGCAAAAAAATCCATTAACAAAAACTATGTTAATCTCTTAAAATGCTACATATAGAATAGCAGATCCAATTGAGGCAGCCTCTATTTAAAGATTCCTCTGCCAGAACCCATCTACCTTTGTACGGGCCATGTTGATATGCTTGGGATGTATTGGAGATTACTCTTTGCATCTTTCAAGATTTTGACAATCTCTGCCATTCTTTCCCCACCTCTAATGCAGTTTTGGTTTGGATTTACATTTCAACTGGCACACTTTCCCAGTGAGATGTCTCTTATCCCATATGCCAAGAAACTACTGTGGTAGTTCTGTCATTTATCAAGCATATTTATTCCAGCTGTGCATTTGCTAAAATGATCTTCTGGGTAGTTTAATGGATCCAATGAACATGAATCAGCTTTAGAAACAGTGCTCCATATTTTATTATTCAATACATGGCAATGCCCATACATCAGTGACAACTTCAATAGTTTTTGAAATGTCTGATTACTCTAATTTTTCTACTGTATGATTGTCATATAATTGGCATTAGGTGCATTTTGGGGAGAATTATTGTGACACCATTTTTTTTCAAGAGGGCCTCTACTTCAATGAAAGTTTCAAAGTCTGAGTACTGGCTCAGGTCCAGAAACCAAGCAAGTGATGATGAATTTTATTGTATCTTCTGCCCTTACCTCCTGATTATTCATCTTTGGTGTATGTACATGTTTATCTTATACATTGAGAAATACTCTCATTGGCCACCCATCTCCCTTCCTCTCAGAACATTATGTTCTAATCATTATTTCCATAACCCTCTGCAGTTGAGAATTTCTGTCTCAACATTGTTTATTGCTTAATTGTACTCCTGCTTTTTCCTGTATTTAAACATAGCCATCTGGTCTCTATTATTTTGAGATCCAATTATTCCTATTGTTTCCTGTTGTTTTTAAGAAGACCAATTCTATAACGATATCCCTTATTGTCAGTCATGTCCTAGAGAGGACAGCCATCATTGAGCTTTGCAGCAATGCTGTTGTCCCTAATAATAGAGTGCCTTCCCAGTTCTTACGTAAAACATCATCAGCTGGTGAGTTTTCTGATCTTATGTCACAGATCTTCTCTACAATGGTCATTTTCTAACAAGATATTTCTGCTCCCCTTTTGACACAGCCCTGACAGAATCTAGTCCCCAGATACTCTGCAGGCTTTTCCTAGTATATGCTGAATAGGCCCCTTTATTCCATTAGCAGGACCAGAACTAATTTTACTTAACGCTCATTAATAATCTGATGACCACGAAAAGAATAATGGATAGATCCCTAAAAGGGGGTGGGCTCTATTTTCAGGGAGGAGGTACATAATTATGCTACATAAGGGGTAAGATTCAGACTTATATGAAAAGAGTGAGCCCTTTCTGCAGGCCCAGGGAGTTCTGGAGATCTGGGGTTTTATCATTCTCAAGGACATTGACTCAGAAGTTCCCCACCCCAACTGTGAACATTGTGTATCATCCCAATCCGTGTTCTTATCTGGATTGCAGAGTTAAAAAAAAAAAAAAAAAAACTCTACAGAAAGAGCAGAATTATGAGGTTGAGGACCCAACCTGCCTGGAAATAGTCTACACTTATAATTAAATTTTGTACCTTATTTTAAAGTTTCTGCCCTTGAAATACCAAAGATAAATATCTTTTTCAAAGCAGCCTTCTCACTTTCACAGTCACTTAAACTTTGATTAACAATGTCAGTCTCTCCTTATCTTTCTCCAATATATATTTGTAGCATTTAATAATAGCCATGTGATACCACAGTCCTATGACTGCCAATTCCAAACACAGCTCACAACTGTTCTGAGCTATTGCACAATTCAGTTCATTTCATTTCGTCAGTATCGCATCTGAATTCCTCAGTAGTCAATTGTAGTACAACTGTAGTGAGGGACCGTCACTACTCCATGTGCCTCCAATTCTCTGGTTCTCATGGCCCATCAGCCAGCAAGTAAGTGATCCAGTTCCAAAAATTACCTCTTTAAAGACTGTTTCCCAATACAGTCACATTCTGAGGTCTTAGGGGTTAGGACTTCAACATATAAATTTTGGTGAAATACATTACTTCTCCAAATGTGGCTCACTCTAATGTAGGCTTCTCTATACATTATTTCCTTGGTTTAATTCTCCCAGTCTTTCAAGTTTGGAATGGAATTCCATTCTCACTTTCCTTAAATTTGTAAAATTGAATTAAATGGCTTTCAATTGAATTCCCACTTCATTCTTACCATTCATGCCATAAAACTTTTCAGATGTTATTTAATTATTTTCATACTCATTTACTTCCCCATTATACTGTCAATTCCATATCTTATTTACTATCAAACTCTCAGGACCTAACACAGTACCTAACATCTACTAGCATCACCATAAATAATTTGATCATATCTTTTTATTGCATTATTAATTACTTGAAGGCAGAGTGTGTGCATTATTCAACATTGAATCTCAAATAGTGTATTAACCCATTTTCATAATGCTATGAAGAAATACACAAGACTGAGTAATTTATAAGAAAAAGAGCTTTAATGAACTTAAAGTTCCATGTGACTAGGGAGGCTCACAATCATGGCAGAAAGCAAAGAAGGAGCAAAGGCACATCTTGCATGGCAGCAGGCAAGAGAGTGTGTGCAGGGGGAACTGCCCTTTATACAGCCATCAGATATCATGAGATTTATTCACTATCATGACAACAGGATGGGAAAATCTCCTCCCATGATTCAATTATCTCCCATCAGATAACTCCCATGATACATGGGGATTATAGGAGCTACAATTAAAAATAAGATTTGATTGTGGGTACAAACAAACCATATCACATAGTATTTAAAAAAATTCCTATTTACCCAATGGTAAGTATATAATAATTGTTTATTCAAATTTACTTAATTGATTGCTTAAAATATTTTGTCAATTTTTGAAACATCTACAGAAATTTGGTTGCTTCAGGGATATAGTCATTAACTCACTTTACTTGTGTAATATTTTATAAGTTCTGGTTATACTTAATGATTTTGTTTTCAAAAATGGGTCTTAAATGCTAGGTGAGTGAAAGAGTTGAATTTCATAAAACATTTCTTTTCATATTAATTATTTATCTTTTAGTATTAATTATTTTCCTCAAACTAGTGTAATGAACCTTAAACTATTTGTATTATGAACTTATTTTTTTCCATTAAATTTTACTGAGCTTAAAAAAAACACTTTAAATGGTTTTTTTTGAAAGAGTAATATAGTGCACCTAAAAAGTTATTTATAATACAATAAAATAAGATATTCAGGAAAGCTGGAAGGAAGGAAGTAACTGGAAATATGGGAACAAATATCTTTGAGCATCATTCTTTTTTTATTTTTTAACTTCTGAACTTTTTATTGGCCTCCTACTCCCCAAAGGTACCCTGCTTCTGCTGGCTTAATGTCTGAGAACTTTGGTGTCATTGGTCTCAGACACCACTTTGCCATCCACTCTCTGGCAGGTGGTGGTCTTTTGGATGGTTTGCATAGAGTTGCTACTGTCCAGGGCATTACTAAGATTGAAGTCCTCACCGTCTTCCAGCAGGGGGTGGTATGTGGCGATCTCAGCCTCCAGCTTGACTTTGATGTTCAGCAGTGCCTCCTACTCCTGGACCTGGTGCTGCCCCTCTGTCCAGGTCTGTGCCAGCGTGGACTCCAGGTGCATCAGGGTCCTGTTGAGCTGTTCCATCTGCAGTGCGTAGCGGGCCTCCACCTCCATCAGACTGTTCTCCAGTCTGGCCTTCAGATTTCTCATCGAGTCCAGGTCGATCTCCAAGGACTGAACTGTGTGTCTCAGCTCCATGAGTATCATCTCAGCAGCTCCAACCTCGACGGACTGTGTGGTGACCACTGTGGTGCTCTCCTCCATCTGCTGAGACTAGTACTTGTCCAGCTCCTCTCGGTTTTTCTGAGCCAGCTCATCGTATTGGGCCTCAATGTCTGCCATGATCTTGGTGAGGTCCTGCAATTTGAGGGCATCTATTTCCACGGTCAACCCAGAGCTGGCAATCTGGGCTTGTAAGCCTTTTACTTCCTCTTCGTGGTACTTTTTCATGAAGAGCAGTTCCTTCTTGAGAGCCTCGATCTCTGTCTCCAGCTGTGGCTGAGTGACATTGGTGTCATCGGTGACCTTGCGGAGCCCATGGATGTTGCTCTCTGCAGACTGGCTCATGGCCAGCTCTGTCTCATAGGTGACTCTAAAGTCATCAGCAGCAATAAGGGCATTGTCGATCTGCAGAACAATGCAGGAATTATCCACAATATTTGCGAAGATATGAGCACTCAGGTCCTCGATGGTCTTGAAGTAATGGCCCCAGTCTCTGACCTGGGGTCCCTTCTTCTCCAGGTGCTCCTGGATTTTGCTCTCCAGCTTCCAGTTCTCAGTCTCCAGGCTCCTCAGTCTGTCCAGGTAGGAGGCCAGCCAGTTGTTCAGGCTTTGCATGGTCTCCACATTCTGGATGCCTCCAATTCCTGCCAGAACCCCAGCCATTCCCGCAGTCAGGACCCTGGACCCCAAGCCGACTTGGAAGCTGGTGGAGCAGGACAGGAAGATCCAGGAACCAGAGCCCCCGTGCCTGCATAGATGGTAGAGAAGGTGGAGCGAGTGGTGAAGCTCAGGTTGTCTGGGAGGAGAGAGGAGAGCAAGAGGAGAGGACTCAGGCTTTTTGAGCATCATTCTAAGAAATTAATCATAGAAATTAAAAGGTAGGAATAATTTAAATAAACACCTAAACTAATATGCTAATTTTAGACATGAATATATGAATTAGAAAAATGTAAATATTTTCTCCCCTGAGCCACAGGTTTCATAACAGCAGCAAATCATATCCTCATACATTTTCTATAACCCTATATTCTCAAACAAAATAAATCTTGTTTTAAATACTTGAACTCACATATGTATTTATGAGACAATGCAAATCCATACCACCTTTTAGAAAATAGTTTGTTCAAAGCCTCATATTGAACGCTTCTTGACAGGTCAAAATGCTGTAAAAATGAGATTTAAAACAAAGTGCAATAGATACTCCATCAGAAAGACATAAATGATATGGTTTAAAGGGAAAAGTTAGTAAAATAATTTCTATTAACTCTCAGAAGTCTTATCTTTATTTTTAAAGCACTGAGTATGAGCATCTAGATTAACATAAGTAAAAAAAAAAACACAAGATAAAAAAGCATAGCAAATGGTTGTTTAATAGAGTTTACTGACAAAAGGTGCATGGAATGTCAATCAATAATAAGAGAAGACATATTATATTACACTGTTTTTAATCCTTTACCAATTTTATGGTACTTCTGACATAATGGCAAATGGGCCAATTAATATAACATTTTTTATGCATTTAGACACAAGCTCAGAGTTTTTGTGATTTGTCCAAATTTACCTAAATAAACTGCCTCTGGTCAAAATCACCAATGAATTCTGCATTGCTAAACCATTGGTTAGTTCTCCATCCTAGTCTCACTTGACCTAGAAGAAGTATTTACCACAACTCATTATTACTCCCATATCTTTGACACACCACTTTTATCAGTCAAGACACCACTTGCTTTTCATTTTATTCCTTCCCCACTAGCTGCTACCCCTTCTCATTCTTTTGGTTAGTTTTTCTTCTCTTTCTGACTTCTTAATATCAAATGTCCCCACCTTAGTCTGCTTTGTGTTGCTAAAAGGGATATAGGGACTGGGTGATTTATTAAGAAAAAAAATGTTGTTTATTTGGCTTGCAATTGTGATGTCTGAAAAAGTTAAAGATTGGGCAACTGGGAAGGGCATCAGGCTGCTTCCACTTATAGCAGAAGGTGAAGGGGAGCCAGCATGTGCAGAGATCACATGTGGAGAGAGGAAGCAAGAGAGAGATGCAAGTGCTGCCAGAACTTTTTAACAACCTCTTTTCCTGGGAACTAATAGAGTGAGAACTCACTTACCCTTAAGGAAGGGCATTAATCTATTCTTGAGGGATCTGCCCTCATGACCCAAATATCTCCCACTAAGACCCACCTACCAACACCAACACATAGGGTTTAAATTTCAACATGAAGTTTGTAAGGAACAAACATCTAAACTATAGCAGCCCCCTTTGCTTCCTCTGAGATATTCACTCCCTTATTGATTTCATTCTGCCTCCTCACTGAAAGTACCAACCATACCTCTCTAAAATGTATCTCTCTAACTGGAATTTTCCTCTTATACTCTGAATTTATATATTTGACTACCTATACAATATAGACATCTCAGGTTACACATGCCCAGAGCTGAATTCCTGATTGCCTCCCTATGAGCTTTTGTACCTATTTGCTTTGTCTTCACTATAGATGGATAATCTACCTTTTAATCAGGCAGCAGATCCTATGAGATGAGGGGTGAGATTTGACCATTGGCTTTAGTAATGTACAAGTCATTGCTGAATTTGACAAGAGGTAATTTTCTTATGTAAATGCATGAGTTACAATATCACTAAATTTCTGTAAGAGAATACATAAAAATACTTTAAAATACTGCTAAACCTTGTTACTTCCACTCCTCACACCCTAGTCAAAGCCACATCGTCTCTCACCTGGATTATTGCAGTAGATACTCTTATTAATTTAGTATTCTGCTTCTACATTTGTTCCTCCTCCACCTAGGCTATAGATGCTCCTCAACTTACAATGGGGTTGTGTCCCAATATACACATTGTAAGATGAAAATCTCATAAATAATTTTAAAAAAAAACACACACATTTAACACATTTAACACACTTAACATCATAGCTTAGCCCAGTCTACCTTAAATATGCTCAAAATGCTTACATTACCCTACAGTTGGGCAAAATCATCTAACACAAAGTCTATTTTATAATAAAGTGTTGAACATCTCATGTAATTTATTGAACACTGAACTGACAGTGAAAAACAGAATCGTTGCATAAGTACTCACCATTAATGCACAGAGTTTAAAGCATGTTGGGCCTGGAGAACATCTGAGGTATTGAATTAAAATGAATTGCAGGGTGCAGAGGATGCTACCGTGACAGGATCATCAAGTTCTGTCTCTGCCAATGAGGCTCAAGAATAGCTTTCAGAGGCACTGGAAAATCCACACTTGTGGATGGTTTGCCAGGCATAGTGTTCTTCAAAATTATTTTAAGTATTGGTTGTTTACCCTTGTATTAGTCCATTTTCATGGCTGAAAAGACATACTTGAGACTGGGCAATTTACAAAAGAAAATTTAATTGGATTTGCAGTTCCACGTGGCTGGGGAAGCTTCATAACCACGGCTGAAGGTAAGGAAGAACACGTCCCATCTTACATGGGACAGCAGGCAAAGAGAGAATGAGGAAGACGCAAAAGTAGAAACCCCTGATAAAACCATCAGATCTCATGAGACTTATTCATGACCATGAGAACAGTATGGGGCCACTGCTCCCCTCATGCCATGATTCAATTATCTCCCACCAGGTCCCTCCCACAACACGTGGGAATTACAGGAGTACAATTCAAGATGAGATTTGGGTGGGGACATAGACAAACCATATCATCACATCCCTGGCTCATGCCAAATCTCATGTCCTCACATTTTAAACGAATCATGCTATTCAAACAGTCCCCCAAAGTCTTAACTCATTTCAGCAGTAACTCAAAAGCCCACAATCCAAAGTCTCATATGAGACAAGGCAAGTCCCTTCCACCTATGAGCCTTTAAAATCAAAAGCAAGCTAGTTATTTCCTAGATACAATGAGGGTACAGACATTGGGTAAATACAACTATTCCAAATGGGAGAAATTGGTCACAACATAGAGGCTACAGGGCCCATGAAAATCCAAAATCCAGCAGGGCAGTCAAAATTTAAAACTCCAGAATGACCTTCTTTGACTCCATATCTCACAGCTACATCACACTGATTCAAGAGGTGAGTTCTCATGGTCCTGGGCAGCTCCACCCCTGTGGCTCTGCAGGGTACAACCTCCCTCCCTGCTGGCATGGAGTCTGTAGCTTTTCCAGGTGCATGGTGCAAGGTGTCAGATGATCTACCATTGTAGGGTCTGGAGGACGGTGGCCCTCTTCTCACAGCTCTGCTAAGCGATGCCCCAGAAGGGATTTTGTATGGGGGCTCCTACCCCATATTTCTCTTCCACACTGCCCTAGCAGAGGTTCTCCATGAGAGCCTCGTCCCTGCAGCAAACTTCTGCCTGGGCATACAGGCATTTCCATACATCTCCTGAAATCTAGATGGAGGTTCCCAAGCATCAGTTCTTGACTTCTGGGCACCCACAGGCTCAACACCACATGGAAGCTTCCAAGGTTTGGGTCTTGCACCATCTGAAGCCATGGCCTGGGCTCTACATTGGCTCATTTCAGCCATGGCTAGAGCAGCTGAGACACAGAGCACCCAGTCCCTAGGCTGCATACAGCTCCAGGACCCTGGGCCCAGCCCACAAAACCACTTTTTCCTCCTAGGCCTCTGGCCAGTGAAGGGGTGCTATGAAGACCTCTGGCATGCCCTGGAGACATTTTCCTCATTGTCTTGGGGATTAACATTTGGCTTCTTGTTACTTATGCAAATTTCTGCAGCTGGCTTGAATTTCTCCTCAGAAAATGGGAATTTTTTTTCTATCTCCTTGTCAGGCTGAAAATTTTTCAATATTTTATTCTCTGTTTCCCTTTTAAAACTGAATGCTTTTAACACACCCAAGTCACTGCTTGAATGCTTTGTTGCTTAGAAATTTCTTCCTCCAGATACCCTAAATCATCTCTGTCAAGTTCAAAGTTGCACATATTGCTAGGGCAGGGGCAAAATGCCTCCAGTTTCTTTGCTAAAACATAACAAGAGTCACCTTAGTTGCAGTTCCCAGCAAGTTCCTCATGTCCGTCTGAGACCACCTCTGCCGGGACCTTATTGTCCATATTGCTATCAGTATTTTGGGCAAAGCCATTCAACAAGTCTCTAGGAAGTTCCAAACTTTCACATATATTCCTGTCTTCTGAACCCTCCAAACCATTCCAACCTCTGCTTGTTACCCAGTTCCAAAGTCACTTCCACATTTTTGGGTATCTTCTCAGCTGTGCCCCACTCCCGATATGAATTAATTGTATTAGTCCATTTTTATGCTGCTGATAAAGACGTACCCAAGACTGCGCAATTTACAAAAGAAGGAGGTTTAACTGGACTTA
Source organism: Rhinopithecus bieti (assembly GCF_001698545.2). Lineage (NCBI taxonomy): Eukaryota > Metazoa > Chordata > Mammalia > Primates > Cercopithecidae > Rhinopithecus > Rhinopithecus bieti. Next base: position 205,589 of record NW_016806198.1, read on the forward strand.
CAGTTCCAAGGCTGGAGAAACCTTGCAATCATTGCAGAAGGCAAAGAGGAGCAATTTCCATCTTACATGGATGGCAGCAGGCAAAGAGAGAATGAGGAAGATGTAAAAGTGGAAACCCAATAAAACCATCAGCTCTTGTGAGACTATTCACCACCATGAGAACAGTATGGGGGACCCCCTGCTACCCCATGCCATGATTCAATTATCTCCCACTGGGCCCTCCAACAACATTTGGGAATTATGGGAGTATAATTCAAGATGAGATTTGGGAGGGGACACAGAGCCAAACCATATCAAACCTCGTGATCATGTGGCTGATGGGGAGCTGCCGCTCCTCAATGCTGCCCAGCATTGCAAGAGAGTATCACACTGCATATCATTAGTCTAGGAAAAGATCACATTTCAAAATTCAGAGAATGATTTCAACTGAACGCCTATAGCTTTAATACCATACACCACTGTAAAGTCAAAAAAATCTTAACTTGCACCATCATGGAAGGAGTCTTTATTTGCAACACAGAAGTTCTTACAATCTTTTAAAATGTAAATCAGATAATCTCCTCTTCTTGGCAAAGCCCTCTGGTGGCCTGATGTTCCCCAGACTAAAGGCTAAAATCCTTACTGTGGCCTTAGAAGACATTACATGACCCCACTGCCACCTTGTAATTCCATGATATCATCTCCTACATCTTTTCCTTGCTCAGTCTGCTGCAGTCATATTGATCTCTAGGCTACTCTAGAAGCACAGGAGGCATAAACCCATCGGGGGACTTTTGACTGGTTATTTCTCTCTGGCTCCAGAAAATTTACTGTTTTGATTTTTAATTTTTTTTTTTTTGACCATCACAAATAGGACTTTTTGTTTGACACTATTATAACTCTGAACTTTAAACAGATTCTTGGACTGGTGGTTTATATTCATCAGCTCATATATCTTTAGCACCTGTCTCATCCCCAGTGGATTTTCCAGAGCTGCTACCTTCACCATGACGCTCCATGAGTTTTCCCCATTCAAACGAGGGCTTCTTCAGCTTTTTACTTTTCTAATGAGGACATCATTGAGGATAAATAGACAGGCAAACCTTTTCTATGTTTTTGCAGTGCTGCCTGGAATCAATTTTGAACCCCTTCTTTCAAGTCATTGGTCAGCACCTCTTCTTGGGTCGTGATTTTCATCCTCTTCTTCTGAATTGGTGTACCTGTTGGTGCTGAGCACAGGAAGCATATATATATAGACACACACACACACCCATAAATAAATAAATATATATATATGAGTTATTTACATAAATAACTTTATATAAATTTATTTGTGTATATACTTTGTATGTATGTATATTTCCTTATATATGTAATATATAGTCTAATATATGTAACATACATAATCTAATATATATACTTTATATATTATATATATTTTACATATATATTATATATAAAACACATATAATATATATAATATATATATATA
>NW_016806198.1:207288-241784 GCF_001698545.2 Rhinopithecus bieti
TTATATATAAACACATATAATATATATAATATATATATATATCAACTGGGCACTGTGGCTCATGCCTGTAATCCCTGCACTTTGGGAGACAGGTGGATGGATCATTGGAGTCTAGAAGTTCAAGAACAGCTTGAGCAACATAGTGAGACCCCCGTCTCTACAAAAACTACAAACAAATATAGCTGAGCATGGAGGTGTGTACCTGTGGTCCCAGCTATTCAGGACACTGAGGTGAGAGAGTCACTTGAGCCTAGGAGGCAGAGTTTGCAGTGAGAAGAGATTCCACCACTGCACACCAACCTGGGCAACAGAGTGAGACCTACTCTGTGTGTGTGTGTGTGTGTGTATATATATATAAAATATATAACATATTAACATAATACATAATATATTACATATATGCAATATAATACATTATGTAATATATATAATATCATATATTACATACATGTAATATAATATATACATTATATTATATACATATAAATCTCCTTTACTCACATATTGCCATTCTCAGTTAGCCCTATCCTGAAATTTTCATCACCCTTCCCTTTTTAATGATTATCCATATGCCTATCATGTTCTAACACACTGGATCATTTATTTCTTCATTTATTGGCTTATAATGCCTCCATTATAATATGAATTCTACAAAACACACATTTTGCTTGTTTAGTACAATGTAGCAATCCCAGTGCCCTATAACAACTTCCGATATCGTAGGTGAATGAATGAGTAATAAGTGGCAGAGTGTTTGTATAAAAAGAAGCAAAAAAATAGAAATATAGAAAAATATATTTTATTCAGCAACTAAAGAAACTATGAAGTCAAGAATAGAATAAAAGCAGATAAGATAGTTACTTGTTCATCAGTCATCTGCAATAGAGACAGAGGGTATGATAAGATGCTGGAATAAGTTATACATAATAGTTAAAAGTTAAAGGCAGCACTCAGTGACTATTAGATAAAAATTGGCATGGCCAGGCACGTGACTCATGTCTGTAATCCCAGCACTTTGGGAGGCCGAGGCAGGCGGATCATGAGGTCAGGAGATCGAGACCATCCTGGCTAACATGATGAAATCCCGTCTCTACTAAAAATACAAAAAAATTAGCTGGGCGTGGTGGCAGGCACCTGTAGTCCCAGCTACTCAGGAGGCTGAGGCAGGAGAATGGTGTGAACTCAGGAGGCAGAGCTTGCAGTGAGTGGAGATCCTGCCACTGCACTCCAGGCTGGGGGACAGAGCGAGACTCCGTTTCAAAACAAAACAAAACAAAAATTGGCATGCCTATAGAAAAGGAAAGAGTCATGTGTTATACTGGGTTAAATGGTACAAACAGAAACTAGGATGACATCTTAAGAATTTAAGAAACAAAAGAAAGTATAGGTAAAGCAAAAAGGGTAATGTTTAAATGTACTTATCAGAGGGTGATATAGGGCATGAATTTATAATTGTTAGAGAAAAAACTGTCAAGCAAATAAAGTATACAACACATGATTAATAATTGAGAACAAAATACAATAAACAAGTGGATAGGTAGAATAACATGTTTTTTCCTACGTAAGAAGACAGAAGATAGTACTGGTTATTTCATTATTTTCTTCCAGGAAAGAGAAACTAGTTTCATGTTTGAAACTTAGTTACATCTTAATGGAAAAGATGCCTCTGTCAATGAAGCTCATTAATAAAGCACCTGAAATACTAAAAAGCCAAGTACAAATGTTATGGTTGCTTTCAAAAATTATGTGAATAAATACTCACATGACAAAAAGGAAGTAGATAGGGTACATAATGTCTTGGGAAAGAAAAAAAGAAGGTTAATTGTCTTGGAATACATTTTTGTGTTAATAATTAAGAATAGAGTGGGGAGGGACCAAGATGGCCAACACCTGCCGTCTTGGAGGCTCCCACGGGGAAGAGTGAAAACAGCAAGTGAACCTGCACCAATAACTGAGGTATCCAGGTTCTCTCTTTGGGAGTGACCAGGCAGTTGCTGCGACCCGCAGTGTGAGGAAAAGCTGGGTGGTGCGACGGCCCACCTGGTAGCCACACAGAGCCAGGGAACTCTCACCCCCAGCCAAGGGAAGCAGTGAGTGATCATGCTACTTGCCTGAGAAGCCCCCCTTTTTCTACAGATCTCTGCAACCCATGGATTTGGGGTTCTCCCTGTGAGCCCACACACACCACCAGGGCCTTGGGCCGAAGCACAGAGCTGTGCAGATTCTCAGTGGCCACTTGGCTGGAGACTGACTGAGACTATCGCGTTCCCAGGGGGAGGGGTGCCTATCATTACTGTGGCTGCCTGCTGCCTAAGATGACTGAGCTCCCAGGGAGAGGGGCAGCTGCCATCTCTGCAGGTCCCGTCTGCCGTTTTTCCCCTGCTGGTGCCAGAGAAACTGGATGCTTTGGACCCAGGAGGAATTCTCCGCAGTGCAGCACAGCGGCTGTCACCGAACATGGCCAGACTGCCTCTTCAGGCCAGACCCTGACCCATCTCTTTTCACTGGGTGGGGCCTCCCTGCAGGAATTTCAGCTACCCTAGCAAGGGGGTTAGGGACAGAACCCTGACCTCCCACAACTGAGTCCCTGGGGAGAGAGGAGGCTGTGGTCTCCACAGATCAGTAGACCTAGTCTTTCTCCCTGCTAGGCCTGAGGAATCCTGGCCTTTCAGATGAACAGGATTTCCCCAGCACAGCACACCCCTCCACCAAGGGCAGCCAAAGTGCTTCATTAAGTGGGTTCTGGATCCTGTGCCTCCTGAATGGGTGAGAGACCCCCAACGGGGGTGGCAAGGCACTTTATACAGGAGTGTTCCTGCTGGCATCAGGTCAGTGTCCCTCTGGAACAGAGATCCTAAAGGAAGAAGTAGGCAGCTATCTCAGCTATCTCTGCTGTTCTGCAGCCTCCACTGGTGACACCTTCAGGTGAGTGAGGGACACAGGCAAATAGGATCCAGAGTGGGCCCCCAGCAAACTGCAGCAGACCTACAGAAAAGAGGACTGACTGTTAAAAGAAAAACAAATGGAAAGCAACCATGACAACAGCATCAACAAAAAAGTCCCCACAGAACTACATCCAAACATTAGCAGCCTCAAAGACTGAACCCACATAAACTCACAAAGGTGAGAAAGAATCCACAAAAAAAAAAAAAAAAAAACTGAAAACTTAAAAAGCCATATTTCTTCTTCTCCTCCAAATGATCTCAACACCTCTCCAGCAAGGGCACAGAACTGGGAAGACACTGAGATGGATGAATTGCCAGAAGTAGGCTTCGGAAAGTGGATCATAATGAACTTTGCTCAGCTAAAAGAGCATGTTCTAACCCAGTGCAAAGGAGCTAAGAACCATGATAAAACATTACAGGAGCTGTTTACCAGAATAACCAGTTAGAGAGGAACATAGATGACCTGAAAGAGTTGAAAAACACAACATGAGAACTTCACAATGCAACCATAAGTATCAATAACCAAATAAACTAAACAGAGGAAAGAATTTCAGAGCTTTAAAGCTGTCTTGCTGAAATAAGACAGGCAGGCAAGATTAGAGAAAAAGGAATGAAGAGGAACAAATGAAACCTCTGAGGACTATGGGGTTATGTAAAAAGACTAAACCTATGATTGGTTGGGGTACCTGAAAGAGATGGGAAGAGTGGAACCAAGCTGGAAAACATACTTCAGAATATCATCCAGGAAAACTTCCCCAACCTAACAAGACAGATGAACATTCAAATAAAGGAAATCCAGAGAACCCCAGTAAGATACTCCATGAGAAGATCAACCCCAAGACACATAGTCATCAGATTCTCCAAAGTTGAAATGAAGGAAAAAATGTTTAGGGCAGCCACAGAGAAAAGCCAGGTCATCTACAAAGGGAAATCCTTCACATTCACATGGATCTCTCATCAGAAACCTTATAAGCTGGAAGAGATTGGGGGTCAATTTTCAATATTCTTAAAGAAAAGAATTTCCAACCCAGAGCTTCATATCCAGTCAAACTAAGCTTCATAAGTGAAGGAGAAATAAAATCCTTTTCTGACAAGTAAATGCTGAGGGAATTTGTCACCACCAGGCCTGCCTTGCAAGAGCTCCTGAAGGAAGCACTAAATATGGAAAGGAAAAACTGGTACCAGTCACTGCAAAAACTGAAGTACAAGGACCAATAACACTATGAAGCTACTACATCAACAAGTGTGCAAAATAACCAGCTGGCATCATGATGAGAGGATCAAATTCACATGAAACAATATTAACCTTATATGTAAATGGGCTAAACACCCCAGTTGAAAGGCACAAAATGGCAAGCTAGATAGAGTCACGACTCACTGGTGTGCTGTATTCAAGAGACCCATCTTATGTGCAAAGACACAGTTTGGCTCCAAATAAAGGGATAGAGGAAACTTTATCAAGCAAATGGGAAGCAGAAAAAAGCAGGGGTTTAAATCCTAGTTTCTGATGAAACAGACTTTAAACCAACAAAGATAAAAAACAAACAAAGAAGAGCATTACATAATGGCAAAGGGATCAATTCAACAAGAAAATCTAACTATCCTAAATATATATCCACTCAATACAAGAGCACCCGGATTCATAAAACAAGTTCTTAGGCACCTACGAAGAGACTTATATTCCTACACAATAATAGTGGGAGACCTTAACACACCACTGTCAATATTAAACAGACCATCATGACAGAAAATTAACAAGGATATTCAGGACTTGATCTCTGCTCTGGATCGAGTGGACCTGATAGATATGTACAGAACTCTCCACCCAGAAACAACAGAATATACATTCTTCTTGGAGCCACATGGCACTTACTCTAAAATTGATTACGTAATTGGAAGTAAACACTTTTCAGCAAATGCAAAAGAACCAAAATCATAACAGTCTCTCAGACCACAGCACAATCAAATTACAACTCAAGATTAAGAAACTCAATTAAAACCACACAACTACATGGAAATAGAATACCCTACTCCTGAATGGCTCCTGGGTAAATAATAAAATTAAGACACATATCAAGAAGTGTTTTGAAACAAATGAGAACAAAAAGACAATGTTCTGGATCTCTGGGATGCAGCTAAGACAGTGTTAAGACAGAAATTTATAGCACTAAATGCCCACATAAAAAAGCTAAAAAGATCTCAAATTGACACCCTAACATAACAACCAAAAGAACTAGAGAAGCAAGAGCAAACAAATTGCAAAATTAGCAGAAGACAAAAAATATCCAAAATCAGAGCAGAACTGAAGGGCATAGAGACATTAAAAAACCATTCAAAAAAAATCAATGAATCCAGGAGCTGGTTTTCTGAGAAAATTAATAAAATAGATGGACAGTTAGACTAATAAATAATCAACTCAACAAATAAAAAATGATAAAGGGTATATCAACACTGACTTCACAGAAATACAAACAACCACATAAACACCTTCATGCAAATAAACTGGAAAATCTAGAAAAAAATGACAAATTCCTGGACACGTACCCCCTCCCAAGACTGAACCAGGAAGAAGTTGAATCCCTGAATAGAATAATAACAGGTTCTGAAACTGAGGCAGTAATAAATAGCCTTCCAACCGAAAAAAGCCCAGGACCAGATGGATTCACAGCCAAATTCTACCTGAGGTACAAAGAGGATCTGGTGCCATTTCTTCTGAAAGTATTCCAAACAATTGAAAAGGAGGGACTTCTCCCTAACTCATTCTATGAGGCCAACATCATCCTGATACCAAAATCTGGCAGAGGTACAACCAAAAATGAAAACTAAAAGTCAATAACGCTAATAAATGTTGATGCAAAAAATCCTTAATGGAATACTGGCAAACCAAATCCAGCAGCACACCAAAGAAGCTTATCCACCATGATCAAGTCAACTTCATCCTCGGGATGTAAGTCAACATATGTAAATTAATAGACATAATTCATCACATAAACAGAACTAAAGACAAAAACCACATGATTATCTCAATAGATGCAGAAAAGGCCTTTGATAAAATTCAACATTCTTTTATGTTAAAAACTCTCAATAAACTAGGTATTTATGGAACATACCTCAAAATAATAAGAGCCATTTATGACAAACTCAGAGCCAATATAATACTAAATGGACTGAAAGCATTCCCCTTGAAAAGTTGCACAAGACAAGGATACCATCTCTCACCACTCCTATTCAACATCGTATTGAAAGTCTGGCAGGGCAATCAGGCAAAAGAAATAAATAAAGAGGATTCAGATAGGAACAGAGGAAGTCAAAATGTCTCTGTCTTCAGATAACATGATGCTACATCTAGAAAATCCCATCATCTCAGCCCAAAATATTTGTAAGCAGATAAGCAAATTCAGCAATGTCTCAGGAAACAAAATTAATGTTCAAAAAACACAAGCATTCCTATACACCAACAATAGACAAGTAGAGAGGCAAATCATGAATGGTCATTCACAATTGCTACAAAGAGAATAAAATACCTAGGAATACAGCTAACAAGGGAAGTGAAGGACCTCTTCAAGGAGAACTACAAAACACTGCTCAAGGACGCAAACAAATGAAAAAAATTCCAAGCTCATGGATAGGAAAAATTAATATCATTAAAATGGCCATACTACCTAAATAAATTTATGGATTCAACACTATTTTCATTAAACGACCATTGACATTCCTCACAGGTTTAGAAAAAACTAATGTAAAATTCATATGGAACCAAAGGAATCTATATAGCAAAGACAATCCTAAGCAAAAAGAAAAAAGCTGGAGGCATCATGCTACCTGACTTCAAACTATATAAGTCTACAGTAACCAAAACAGCATGGTACTGGTACAAAAACAGACACCTACACCAATAGAAAAGAATAGAGATCTCAGAAATAAGACCACAGATCTTCAACCACCTTGTCTTTGACAAAACTGACAAAAAAAGCTATGGGGACAGGATTCCGTATTTAATAAATGGTGCTGGGAAAACTGCATAGCTACATACAGAATATTGAAACTGGATCCGTTCCTCAAACTTTATACACAAATTAACTCAAGATGGATTCAGGACTTAAATGTAAAACCCCAAATTATAAAAACCCTAGAAGAAAATCTAGGCACTACCATTCATGACATAGGCATGGGCAAAAATTTCATAATGAAAATGTCAGAAACAATTTCTACAAAAGCAACAGTAGACAAATGGGATCTAATTAAACTAAAGAGCTTCTGCACAGCAAAATAAACTACTATTAGAGTGAACAGAGAACCTATAGAATGGGAAAACCATTTTGCCATCTACCCATCTGACAAAGGTCTAATATCCAGAATCTATAAGGACTTTAAATACACTTAAAATTAAAAAAAAAAAAAAACCCTATTAAAAAGTGGGCAAAGGACATAAACAGACACTTCTCAAAAAAGATAGTTATGTGGCCAAAAAACATATGGAATAAAGCTCAACATCACTGATTATTAGAGAAATGCAAATCAAAACCACAGTGAGATACCATCTCCAGCCAGTGAAAATGGCAATTCTTAAAATGTCAAGAAACAACAGATGCTGGTGAGACTGTGGCGAAATACGAACAGTTTTACACTGTTGGTGGGAATATAAATTAGTTCAACTATTGTGGAAGACAATGTAACAATTGCTCAAAGACCTACAACCACGAATACAATTTGATCTAGCAATCCCATTACTGGGTGTATACCCAAAAGAATTTAAATCATTCTATTATAAAGATACATGCACACATATGTTCATTGCAGCACTATCCACAATAGTAAAGACATGGAATGACCACGAATGCTCATCAATGATTGACTGGATAAAGAAAATGTGATACATATACACCATGGAATACTATGCAGCCATAAAAATAAAATGAGATCATGTCGTTTGCAGGGACATGGATGGAGCTGGAAGCCATTACCCTCAGCAAACTAACACAGGAACAGAAAACCAAACAAACACTGCATGTTCTCATTTATAAGTGGGAGCTGAACAATGAGAACACATAGACACAGGGAGGGGAGCAACACACAGTGGGGCCTGCTGGGGGTGGTGGAGACAGGGAGAGCATCAGGATTAATAGCTAACGGATGTGAAGCTTAATACCTAGATGATGGGTTGATAAGTGTAGCAAACCACCATGGCAAACATTTACCTATGTAACAAGCCTGCACATCCTGCACATGTATCCTGGAAGTCAAAATAAAATAAAATTAAAAAGCAAACAAACAATAAATCTCAAGTTTTATGATAAAATAAAGAATAGAGTCAAAAAGCTTATGTATCTTAGGGATTATTTAACAGAATAATATACTATCCTAACAATCTATGAAGCAATTATTGAGAACACAGTAAGGTGAACTTCCTCCCATGAGCTCTTTTAAAGGTTTATTTAATGATTGTCTTTTTTGGGGATGGGAAAAGTTAAACAAATTTATAATCTTATGAATTAGAATTTGATACCAGAAATCATTACAATTTCCTCCATTTCAAAGGAGAAAGCAAAACACACACATTGATATCAAGAATGCCCTTGTTTAAATTTATCAAAAATTAAATTTATATTATACATATGATTGAGACCTATCTGGAAAATATTCTCAAACTTCTTTTGTAAGTGTCAATAAATGCTTATTTGAGTCTTAGAAATAAGTTAGTTGACAATAATTTCTGGTTTGGGCAAGAAAGTTCAGGGCAAATCACTTTGATATTATGGGAAGAAATTAAGAAAAGTCCACTATAAAATATCTGAATGATGTCCTCAGATTGGAGCTCTGTCAATTGGCCTCATTGCTTTCTTATTTGGATATCATCTAGGGGTTGAATAGCACCACTCTGACTCCCAGGAGAAGCTTGGTAGGGATTTATCCAACAGTATCAAGGGCCACAAATGGCTTAAACAAAGCAACATCCTTACTGAAAGTATAAGAAGCAGAAGGGTTAGAACTTGAATGAATGTTCACCATATCTAGATATATTTATTTTCTCTTCATTTTGAGTGGTTAGCATTAAAAGCCAATTATATAATCCAAGTATAAATTCAGATTAAGAAGAACTGAAATAGATTATCTCGTATTTGCTTATCTTCTTCAGAAATCAACCAAGAAAATCTCCTAAGACTTGAAATTAAAATATCCTCCCAACAGTGGTAAGCATACTTTAAAAATTAATGTCAATCAGAAATCTCAGAATGTGACCTTATAGAGGGACTTTGCAGATACGATTAGTTAAAATGAGGTCATCCTGAATTACTTACGATGGTGTCCTACTGAGAAGGGAAGAGGGCACACGAATACATGAATACTGAAAAAAAAAAAAAAAAAAAAAAAAGGTGGGGTGGCGGGGGAATAGGGATGCAGAAATGAATGTATGCTGCTACGAACTAAAGAATGCCACGGCGCATTAGAAACCCTTACAGTTGGACAAAGAGAGAAAGAATTATTCCCTGGAGCCTTCAGAAGAAGCATAGCCCTGCCACTACCTTTATTTCAGACTTCCAGTCTCCATAACTGTGAGAGAGTAAATTCCTACTTTTTACAAAATTCTGTATTTATTTTTTTGAGACGAAGTCTCGCTCTGTCGCCCAAGCTAGAGAGCAGTGGCACAATCTCAGCTCACTGAAAACTCTGCCTCTCGGGTTCAAGCAGTTCTCTGCGTCAGTCTCCTGAGTAGCTGGGATTACAGGTGCCCGCCATCATTCCCAGCTAATTTTTGTATGTTTAGTAGACAGGGTTTCACCATCTTGGCCAGGTTGGTCTTGAACTCCTGACCTCGTGATCCACCTGCCTCGGCCTCCCAACGTGCTAGGATTACAGGCTTGAGCCACCACACCCAGCCCAATTCCTGCTGTTTTAAGCCACTCAGTTTGTGATAATTTGTTACAGCAACACTAGGAAGCTAATACACACACTGTAAATAAAATGAGGATACACGATATGTATAAGCATCAATCTGTAACAATTATCCTACCAAAAAATAATTTATAAATAAATAGTTGAAAATGCTTAGAAACATCCAATTTGTATTCTACATGCTCTAGAAGCAGAGCATAACAAATACGCTCACACCTAAGCAATGACATTGTCCTCTAGGGAAGAAAGAACAATATAAAAGAAGGTGGTAATCAATAGAGCCTAGTGAAGCAAGAACCAAAGAACAAATTTTTATTGGGAAATTCTTCGTAGCTTCAAAGACAGAAGACATTCCAACCAGCTGATTTCAGCATATATTTAACATATATTTGATAAGCTGACAGTAACATTATGCATACTGGAAAGTTATATTTTCTTTGTAAATAAATTAACGCCTATAAACATGAATGTATTGCAAATGTGATTAACATATTTATCCTTTCTGAATACATTAATAATTTCAAACTAAACACTTGGAAGTGAGGACTGGAACATGGAATTCAATGACCAAGTCATCATTCATCAGCTTTAGTTAGTTAGTTAGTTATATGCCAGGAAGTCAAGTATTTATTAAGCATCTGTTTTTTTTTTTTTCTGTTTGTTTGTTTGTTTTTGAGACAGAGTCTCACTCTGTAGCCCAGGCTGGGGTGCAGTGGCGCTATCTCGGATCACTGCAACTTGTGCTCCCTGGGTTCAAGCAGTTCTCTGCCTCAGCCTCTGGAGTAACTGGGATTATAGGTGCCCACCACCACGCCCAGTATTTTTTTAGTAGAGACGGGGTTTCACCATCTTGACCAGACTGGTCTTGAACTCCTGATCTCGTGATCCACCTGCCTCAGCATCCCAAAGTGCTGGGATTATAGGCATGGGACACCGCGCCTGGCCCCATTAAGCATCTTTTTTATTAGGCGACAACAGAAGTATGCTAACAATTATTTCACTAATTTCCTTTATAACTTTCCCAGAATTTATTGCGTTGTTACTCTTTCAAATTGCAAAAAACACAAACTCTAATTCTCTAACTTACAGTTATGTTAAATTCAATTATGCATCTTACATCTAATAGTTGGCTTCCAATTCGCCCTTTCTTCCACCTTTATTTGATGTTCCTTCCATCAGCATCCAATTGAGAGGCAGCTATCACAATTCAACTTGAATAAGGGAAGTTTAATATAAATAACCATTAACAAGGGGAGTGAAGTAGCCATGGAGCAGTAAAGAGAAATTTAGAGTACACAAGGAAGGAAAGACAAAGTTTGGAGAGTGTTCCCTTCCCCAAAGCTGAGTTACTGACTTCCTTTGGGGAAGTCGTGGCAGCAGCCCATTGGATGGCAGAAAAGTTCACGGGGCTGCCCCAGCCAGAGATGGCCCATTATTTCCATGTTAACTGGAAACACCCCATAGGGTGTGTTGATGAGTGAGGCTGGCAGAAAGGTGTGCAGAAGTGTGGGTTTCAGGGGGCTAGGTGCATTGCACCTTGTTGGTAGAGCTGCCTGAAGCTATCCTATTACCTTCAGAGGTGCAGGCTTACTGATGCTGGCAAGCGAGAGTGTAGGGCAAGTTGGAGCTTAGGGAACCTCCTAGCTGACAAAGCAGTGTGAGGTCTTGGGAGCACAGTGTCTGTTTCAGGGGGGCCATAGAAAGATGGTCACCAGGCCAGGGCCAGGGCTGTAAGCTTGCTGAGAGACTGCGCTCTAGGCTTTAACAGAGTCCCTCTCGTGGCGATGCAGCAGCAGCAAGAAGAAACAAAAATGGCAAGAGAACAGAATTAGATGATGTGATGGTTAATATTGAGTGTCAACTTGATCGGATTGAAAGATTCAAAGTCTTGTTCCTGGGTGTGTCTGTGAAGGTATTTCTGAAGATTAACATTTGAGTCAGTGGACTGGGAGAAGCAGACCCGCCCTCAACCCAAGTGGGCACCATCTAATCAGTTGGCAGCACGGCTAGGATAAAAGCAGGGAGAGGAATGTGGAAGGTCTAAACTAGCTGAGTCTTCTGGCCTCCATCTTTCTCCCGTGCTGGATGCTTCCTGCCCTCAAACATCAGATTCCAAGTTCTTCAGCTTTTGGACTCTTGGTCTTACACTGGTGGTTTGCCAGGGGCTCTTGGGCTTTCAACCACAGACTGAAGGCTGCACTGTTGGCTTCCATAGTTTTGAGGTTTGGGGACTCGGACTGGCTTCCTGGCTCCTCAGCTTGCAGATGGTCGATTGTGGGACTTCACCTTGTGATCACGTAAATTGATCAATTATCCATGTGAGTCAATTATCCTAATAAACTCCACTTCATATTACTCATCTATCCTATTAGTTCTGTCCCTTCAGAGGACCCTGACTAAAACAGATGACAAACACCTTGGTATTTCAATGCAATGTCTCTTTATCGCCCTCTACTGGTAAAGATTAATATTATGTGCTTTAAAAACTATTACTGCAGAGCAGGTTAAGAAACGTGAGTTTGGAGCCAAGAGCAATCCACTGAAAACTTGAACATGCTTCACTGATTCTCGGAAACAAGTATTTATAAAACCACTATCTCAAATTCACATGGGTATGTACGCTGTGACTAGGTCTCATTTTCCATTGCCACTGCTATTTTTATGTATCCCTTTCTCTGAAAACAGTTATCTTCAGAGTCAGCATCTCACACAATTCCACGGGGCTGCGGGGAGGTCGCAGGGGTGGGGTAGTAATTTACATTGGATTCTATATGAATGATCCACCCTATTTTGAGTTATACAGTGAACAATTGGCGTGAACACGCACTAAGACGTTAAATATTTGCATGTATTTTATCTTGGATCACACGGTTTAATTGCTTGTAGATGTTCATCACTTCCTTAAGAAAAAAGCTGAATTATGCTGTTTTTCTCTTATTAATGTTTAAGTAATATTTCAAGCTTCTTCAATCACTACCTACTTTATACTACAGATACTCTAAATGCAAATTGTACCATTTTGCCATTGGGTTTTGATATATTATTCCAAAATTAGATTACTACTGTTTGATGTTTCTTCTTATATATATATTCTACTAAACTGCCTCATAATTAGACAAGAATGACATCTTATTCATTGACATTTTAAAACAGAAACTATCACTCTTCATGTAGATTACACACCTTAACTGTATCCTCATTTTAATACATGCTTGAGTTACTATGTGACATCAACATTAAAATACCTATCTCCAAATTTATTATTTGAGATCAGGGACTGTGTGCTTCAGTTACATAACAATTTGGACAAATAATATATCTGTTTATATATTTTAATCTGATGGCAATTAATTTCTGATAAATTTTAAAAGTGCAATTTTAAAATATTACTCACCTTTCTGTTTATTTTAGATGAAAATAAAGAGAAAATATATTGAGCACTTAAGCAGAATTCCACAAATATATACTTACTTGTCTCCTGTGTATATTAATTGGCATAATCCACCTCTACCCATATACTGTTTGGTTGGAAGAACAGAGAAATCTCATCTCCTTTCAGTATAAAGAACAATTTCTGAGAAGACACATCTTTGAAAAGTGTGGGCCCAGGATCAGCCTTTAAGCATCTCAATTCTGGCTCTAGCACTTTCTAGCTATGTGGCCTTTGGAAGTTAGTTACTCACACTGAGCCTTGTTTTCCTCATCTATCAAACAAGGAATGCTAGTCTGAAGATACAGTATGTACAAACAGCAAGTCAAAAATGCACATGTGAAAACTACTTTCTTAATTTATCCATAATTATGTGTTAAATATATTCTTTATTCCACTGGCTGATACATAAAATCTCACTTTAGTCATGTTCCTTTTCTAATTTCCTGATCCAGCACCTCAATTCTGGATAAGAGGGTGATTAGAAAAATCAGATGCTCAAATGGCATGGCAAAAGTATGTGTTTGTGTGCCTGGGGACAGAGGCACATTGCATGCGGCCCCAGTCCTTGCTTTAACCTGCTGATATCTGCCCAGTGAGGCCTTGTTTCGGGCTGCAGATGTTATTCACGTCATTTTCCTCAGGTTCATTATTTCTCGGTGCTAAGTACACGTAGTTTTTGGCACAAGGTTAATGCTACTGCACAACCCTGCACTCTCTTTGGCTTGTGGATTTAGACATCTTAGCTAATTTTGAGGCTCCTGGGCTATGCTAGGCTGAGGAGATCTCTCGAATCTTAACACTTTTCTTGAATAGTAAGGGCAGAGGTTTCCTAAGCTCTTTGAAATCTACCTATGTTAGGATCCTCTCTCCCTTTTATTGCTCCACAAGACTTGGCTCAGTGTGTATCGCAGCATTGGACACCTTCTCAGGGATCCATCAGTGACTAAAATCTTTTGGTTTTCTTCTACATCTTCCTTCCTATTCCCAAAATCAAAGGAACTGTGTGCGTGTGTGTGTGTGTGTGTGTGTGTGTGTGTGTAAGAAGGGAGCGTAGGAGCTATGAGAAAATACAGGGTTGCTAGATAAATCTTTTTTTGATAAATAGCATCCTCCAAATTTAATGATTTCATCCAAAGTTTTATATTTTTAACACATAGGCTAAGAATGCAATTCTTTTGGTTAGCCTTCTCTGAGTCAATGACTGCAAAAGTTCAACTCTCCAAATGACAAAAAGAGAAGGCGTGAAACGCAATATTAAAAGGTACAAATAGGGAGCAATGGTTAATGTACAAAATTTTTTTCTACTCAGTAGAAAATTAAAATAGAAGATGGATATAAAACACAACAAACAGTGCCCACAACATTGAAATTGCTTAATAAGTATTAGTCACTACAAACCTGCCATCATAGCCTCAGAGAGCAAAGAATGGATTGCAAAGTGCAACTGAACAGGATAGAAACACATAGCTTTTTCCCACTTGTATCCTCATTGGAACTTTTGGAACCAAACTTCAAAATGTAGGAAACACATGCGCTCTAACTGAAAGAAAACAACATATTTTTCATAATTACAATCAACTTTTGTGGAAAGGAAACACTGTACAACAATAACATAAAATAGAAAAACAGGTAAACTTAGCCAGGCCCTGTGGCTCAAACCTGTAATCGCAGCACTTTAGGAGGGTGAAGAGGATGAATCACTTGAGTCCAGGAGTTGGAGACCAGCCTGGGCAACATGGTGAAACTCTGTCTCCACTAAAAATACAAAAATTATCTGGGTGTGGTAGCATGCACCTGTAGTCCCAGCTACTTGGGAGGCTGAGGTGGGAGGATCACCTGAGCCTGGGAGGTCAAGACTGTCGTGAGCTGTGATAATGCCACTGCACTCTATCCTGGGCAACACAGTGAGAGACCCTGTCTCAAAAAAAAAAAAAAAAAGAAAAGAAAAGTAAAACAGAAAACTTTATGAAAAGACCAAAAGAAGTTTACATTCTAAAAAAAAATAGTTTTAAAATGGAAATTTAACAGATTGAGCGAAATGTAAAAAGCTAAACCATGAGACGAAAGTGAACAAAGTAGAGCTGAAGGAAAGACAAATAAAAATAAAGCCCATAAATAGGAACTGAGAAATAGTTTTGATCAACAAATTTTCTTATTCATAAAATCAGAAAATTAGAGAAAATATATAATTTGGAAGACATTATAATTGCAGAAAATTTATAGTACACTATTTCAGCATTGTAGTTAGATATGATACCACCTTTCCACTTTGTTAATACCAAAAGGCATATATTATCTACGATTTATTATAGCTGTTGCCGAAGGAGGCATTTTTGTTCATTACCAGTGAACAAGGAGACAGGAGAATTGTTAATATGAACTAGTTAACTTTAATGTTTTCAATCAGTTGAGAACAAATTTATTTTCTTCCACTTTCTATTTTTGTTCATGAAATATTTCTCAAACATTATAACCAGAACAATGAAAAAAACTGGCGTGTATGTGTGTGTGTGAGTGAGTGTGCATGTGTGAGAAATTTTAAACATTTGGGTAAATCAGACTCCTCAGGCTAAGCATTAATGTCAAAGGGAATTAATTTGATTATTTATCCTGGATTCTGCTTGATACATTTAATCAGATTGAAAGAATTTAGAAATTTTTCCTATAGCTTCCTCCAAATATTAGAAAACATGTAATTAATAAGCTTTTAGTAAAATGTATCAGTTCAAAAGTTAACGTTTAATGGATCATTTTAGCAAGCAAATTATTTACAGACGTTACCAATGGAAAATAATAAACTATTCAAACATTTCTTGAAAGATTTTAAAGGAATTCACAAACTAGCAGGTGATATCTTAGTTAACATGATGATGCCCCCTTTTTGGCATTGTAGGTGAGCACATTCATTTAATCCAATTTTAAAACTCACCAGATGCTAACTGGCAGTAACCAATAAAGGAACACTACAAGTAGAAACATTTATGTTCCCATTTCTTACAAAGGCATTGCACAAAAGTCTTTATTATTGCCCCTCCCTTGTTTTCTGATTTTCTTTTTCTTCTTTCAATATATTTTATTTTATCTTAGAGCAGTTTTAGATTCACAAAAAGCTCGAAAGGAAGGTATACAGGTTTTTTATATACCCTGGTCCTTACACATGCATAGCCTTCACCATTATCAACGTCCCCCACCAGAGTGATACACTGGTTATGATTGACGAACCTGCATTGAGGCATTGGGGTCATTCAAGGTCCATAATTAACAGTGAGATTAATTCTTGATGTTGTATATTGATTTTCTTTATTGCCAAAAATCTGAAAAGAGCTGTCCACATACAGTATCCCTTTTTGACCTCCCATTCACTCTTTACTGGTAATATTCATTGTCAATTAAAATAATATTGGCTGGTATTTTTGTTTATAAAACTAAGATTTTGTGAGTAATTATTTTTTAATAGAGGAAAACATTTTGTAAAAGATTTGTAAATACACTATTTGTATGTAATCACTTCTAATATGCTGCCATTCTCCTTTGGCTATATGTTTTTCTATGTAATTGGGATAATGGTGGTTATATTGTCAGGTAACACTTTTATTTTTTCTGTTTAACAGTGTAATATGACCGTTTTTCATATTATTATGTATACTGTGCCAATAATGGGCTGTGTATTCTGTTCCACTGGACTATGTGTGCATTACTACTGTATGCCTGTGCACAAAATTTTAATTGTTACAGCTTTAAAATAAGCCACAACATGTGGTTGGATAAGATCAACAAATTGTTTATCTTCTTCTGTTTTGGTGTTCTAAAAATCACTTCAATATTGCAAGAGTCTCTATTCAGTTCTTTCACATCATTTTCAGATTTAGTCCAATATTCATTTTATGTTTTTTAATTGAAAATGGTATCTATTGTTTTTTAACATTTGTTACTGAGAATAAGTAATTCAATTGATTCTTTAACCTTATATACGGCAACAAGGTTTCATCCACTGATTCTAAAAGATCTTAGTAGATATCATCGGTGAGTAATGACACTTTTTGAATTATCTCTTCTATTCTTTAACCATTTTGCTTTTAAAAAAATTAGCCAATGTTTTAACTTGTTTTTGAACATTTAAATTGTTCTTAATAGAGGCTTTCTTGATCTCAAATAGTGTTTTTTATAGTCAAGTTAATTTTGTCTGATATTTATTATATCTGTCCTGGATTTTATCTGGTTAGTGTGTGCTAGTTGTATTTGTTTGCCTGCTATTACACTTTCTCTACTCTTTTATGCCAGTCTTTTGTAAATAGTATCAGATTATTTATAGTCCAATCTGATGATTTCCATACTCCAATCAAAACTCTTAATACATTTATATTTCTTGTGATTACTAAAACATACCTACATACATCTATATACATAGATATAATCCGTGTGTGTGTGTGTGCGCGTGTGTAAAGGAATTCTCCTTTCTAAGGAGGAGAATGGCAATATACGAATAATGAAGACCATTAGCACAAAAGGAGATCAAAAAGAAGAAATAAAAAAGGGAATAAGGAAAAAGCAAGAAAAATAGAGAGTTCATAGTAAGAGAATTTATATATATACACGAACACATACACACTCTTTGGATACAAACACACACATATATGTTTACGTGCAGTAATCTTCTGAATTTATATATATATATGTAGCTATGTTTTAGTAATCATAAGATTACTACACATATATGTATATAGTGTGTGTATGTATATATATCCAAAGGTGATATATGTGTAGTGTGTGTGCATATATGAGTGTATGTATATATCCATTCTCTTACTATGAACTCTGTATTTTTCTTGCATTTTCTTTATTCCCTTTTTCATTTCTTCTTTCTGATCTCCTTTTGTGTTAATGGTCTTTGTTAACCATATATTGCCGTTTTCCTCCTTGGAAAGAGACACCCAGAATCTCAATATCTTAGTTCAAATATTGAAACTTTTAGTATCCATGCTTTAATTCTTAATTTTAGTTGTATATGTATTTATTTCTCAGTTTAGCTCTAATTTTTATAGTTTTGACTACTGCTCACTCTCCCTCTTGGAAATTATCTTCTCATGACTTGTTATATATGTGTGTGTGAACATATGTGTGTGTGTATATATATATATACACACACATATACACACATATATACGCACACACACACATATATATGTATGTGTATATATATATATAGAGAGAGAGTTATATTTCCCCACCTCCCATTTTTTATATCTTTCTAATTTCTGCCAATAATTCTGTTCATATACCTCTAGTACTGCTACTCTTAATTATATTATTTTATTCTACATATTGCACATTTAATGGCCTTCATTACTATTCTTTTACTTGACCAAAGTCAGTTTATTCAGTCCCCTGGGGAAAGCCTCAATATTTCTCATACATCAAAGCACTCTATTTTGTGATTCTGGCCCCGGAGCCCCTCAGTGCGCAATACTGTTTCCTGCATTTTTTGCCTGACATTGAATGTTAGGTAGGCAGTCAGAGCCTGTGTTTCCTTTTCAGTCAAATCTATCTTTTGGACCCCACCAAAAAATGTGGTCTTTTGTATATTAACTAGGCTGTCCATGCTATTCAATCCAACAAAAGCTTTCCTGGCGAAAACTCTCTTGGCAGCAATAGACATGTTTTAACTGTTTTTTTTTTTTTCTTTTTTTCTGTTTTAAACATGTTTGTCTCTTGGTTCCAGTGGTACCACACTTTGATAGTTTACACTGACCTCCTGGAATATGCCACCATGTCTGAGGGCCAACAACTCACTTGCCATCACAGTCCTGGGCCGGCAGGTGCTATAGCTCATGCCTCCTTGAAATTCTAGCACTTAGGGAGGCTGAGGAGGGTGGATCACTTGAGCTCAGGAGTTTGAGACCAGCCTGTGCAACATGGTGAAACCCCATTCCTACAGAAAAAAAGAAAAAGAAAAAGAAAAAAGTAGCAGGGCCTGGTGGTGCATGCCTGTAGTCCCAGCTACCTTGGAAACTCAGGTGGGAGGACCTCCTGAGCCCAAGCGGTCAGGGCTGCAGTGAGCTGAGATCGCACCACTGCACTCCAGCTCGGGTGACAAAGTGAGATCCCGTCTGAAAAATAAAAAGAAACTCCTGGGCCTTTCCTCCTGGCCATTTCTGTAGAGCTGGCCCAACCAGCAATATCATGGAATTTTAGACTTTTCACCTATCAATAGATTTGACTGAAGCAACATATCACAAAGAGTCTGAAGCACTACATATTGTATTCCAGCAGTGAGGGCAAGGTACTGGGTAAACTGTAACCAATGAGAAGCAGGAGATAGGAAGGAGATTGACATGTAATTTCTCTCTAACTTTTCTCCTGTTTACTGCCATGAGGCCTGAGTGCACCTTGCAGCCTGAGCAGAGATGTTTTCCCTGTGGGCCAAACAGCACACCTGTGAGCCACCTGCAGAAGTGAGTCAGTTCTGGGTCATCTGTCAAATAGCAGGCAGCAAACTCATGCATCACGATACATTTGTTTGCATTTTCCTTTATCTCACTTTTTGTTTGTCACACCAATGCCCTAAGTTCTCACCTGCTGTGATGGTTAATACTGAGTGTCAACTTGATTGGATTGAAGGATGCAAAGAATTGATCCTGGGTGTGTCTGTGAGGGTGTTGCCAAAGGAGATTAACATTTGAGTCAGTGGACTGGGAAAGGCAGCCCCACTCTCAATCTGGGTGGGCACAATCTAATCAGCTGCCAGTGCAACCAGAACAAAAGCAGGCAGAAGAACATGGAAAGACTAGACTGGCTTAGCCTTCCAGCCTACATCTTTCTCCCATGTTGGATGCTTCTTGCACTCGAACATCAGACTCCAAGTTCTTCAGCTTTGGGACTCAGACTGGCTTCCTTTCTCCTTAGCTTGCAGACAGCCTATTATGGGACCTCACCTTGTGATTGTGTGAGTTAATACTCCTTAATAAATTCCTCTTTATGTCTTTATAGCTACATCTACCCTATCAGTTTTGTCATTCTAGAGAACTCTAAAACACCCCCTAAATAAATTATGAGCATCTTTATTTTCTTCCATCTCTGTTTTCTAGAGGATTAAAGCTAAGATTTTGTCTTGTTGTAGATCATAATATAATCAAATATTTAGATATGGTGTCTGGAACTTAATGGCTACTGCACTACCTTTTGTTGAATGATTGACTCAATATGTGTTTGGAGGTTAGAGATATATGTAAAAAAAAAAAAAAAAAAAAAAAAAAGCAGCACCTGACATGCCCTTGGATGCTTTTTATGAGCTGGCCACTAAGAAGCATGCTAAAATATTGTTTTAGTTAATCTTCATAACAACACTATGAATGTGATTTTTCAAATCTCTGTTTCATAGACGAGAATTTGGTAGCTTAGAGAGGTTAATGTGACCTACATAAAGCTACACAACTCATGATTGATAGAGTTGGGAATTGTGCACAAGAAATTTCATGTTCTTCTGCTATTTGGTGCTATTTTAGAGGCTTATCTTTATTCCTTATGACTCTGGGTTGGAAATACATGACTGAAAATTTTTCATAGACATTGACACAAAATACTCCCATGGCTTAGAAAAAGTCATTTCTCCCCTTCTGCTGTTCTCTACCACTTAATATGATATATTAAAAGAAGAATCTTTGGAGAAAAGGAGAAATTGCTTGCCATTTACTTACTCTGTGACCTTGGGCAAGTAACTGCTACACCCAGGGCCACTGTTTTCTTAAAGCTAACAAGAAGAAAATAAAAACTACCATAGGAATTTGTTGCCAACATTTTAATACACACTATAAATCTTCACTAATATCCTACCCTGTTTCTTTTTAATGCATTTCTTAGCTTTCTTGAAATAAAGGAAAATATAATTTTGCTCAATGTGAAATAGATTTAGAACAAGTTAGAGTGTAACTTAGCACAGAGAATATTTCAAAGGCTATCTACAAATGGCTCTCAAATTCACCATGGTATATATTTTGCCCCAAAATGTTTTAATTTATTTAAAATGTGTTTGCATTTCCTCAATGCATGTGTTCATTAAAATCAGATTAAGAAATGTTAAAACTACAGTGCTAAGAACAGATTATTCCAAGTTGAGTAAGGCAATTTTTACTTTGTGAAATTCAAAGACATGTGCTGAGAAGCTCTGCAGTAAAGTGAAGTGCAACAGATCAGGTAAAAGTGGGAAGAATTGTGGAAGCACAAAATGAATTTCAAGTTAAGTAGCAAATCTAAAGCCGCTCAGAAATGACTTCCTATCTTTCTGTACCTTGTTTTCTTTCATCCTTCAGCACTGGCTTAAAATCTGCTGACTATGAAATATGTCTGCTGCTTGAGAAACATATGCAATGTTGTTTACTCCTATAATCTTGTGTAATATGCATGATTTCTCCCACTCTTTTATGTCGTTTTTGGCATGGTTTTAATGGACAGCATTGTTTTGCTTTTAAGCCTTGCTGACTGTGTCATGTATGAACAAAAGACATTACAGTTATTTAATTGTGGTTACAAAACATGTATCCCATTCCTTATATTATGTACATTTTCTAGCCATATTTGTGTCTACCGAAATGGTAGTTTGTGCTCTGGTAAAGTATAATTAGAAAGGGGGAATGAGGAGTTTCAGGTTTGGGGAGATGGAATTGGGTGATCAGGGAAGACTTCATAAAGACCGTATTGTTTAGTCTCTGTACAACTCACTGTAGCATTTAACTTTTAAAATATATTTTCTCTTAGCTATTGCATAAATTAAATTTAGGTATAATCTATTGATCCAGCAGGCATAGATTTTCAAAATTGACCATAAGCAGATGACTTGTACGTGTAATCCTTTTTTGGGGAGTAGATTGGTAATTTTTATTTTGGTTATTAGACTTCATTTTCAGAGCAATTTTAAGAAAAAAATTGAACAGAAAGTACAAAGAGTTTCCCTATATTCTCTCCCTCCTTCCTCTCTGGGTTCCCCTATGAACATCTTGCCTTGGTGTGATACATTTGTTATAACTGAAGAACCAGTCCTGATAGATCATCATTGACTGAATTCTACGGTTTACATTAATGTCCCACTCTTTTGTTGTATAGTTCTATACATAGTCATTTGTCCCCCATTATAGTGTCATACAGAATACAATGCTACTATACTGTCTTAAAAATCCCTGTACTCCGCCTGCTCATCCCTCCCCTCATCGCAACCATTGATTGGGATGGCAACCACTGATCTTTTTACTCTCCTTTTCATGCTATCTTTCCCAGATGACGTCATATGGTTAGAATCATACAGATTTTCGGACGTGGTGTGTTTCACTTAGCAATACTTATTTAAGATATCCATGTCTTTTTGAGGCTGGGTAGCTCCTTCCTTTTTTTTTTTTTTTTTTTTTGGAGACGGAGTCTGGCTCTGCCACCCAGGCCGGAGTGCAGTGGCGCAATCTCAGCTCACTGCAAGCTCTGCCTCCCGGGTTCAAGTCATTCTCCTGCCTCAGTCTCCCAAGTAGCTGGGATTAAAGACATGTGCCACCACACCTGGCTAATTTTGTATTTTTAGTAGAGATGAGGTTTTGCCATGTTGGCCAGGCAGGTCTCCAACTCCTGACCTCAAGTGGTCCACGTGCCTTGGCCTCCCAGAGTGCTGGGATTACAGGCATGCGTCACCGCGCCCTGCCACTCTTTTCTCTTTATCATGAGATAATTTTCTATTACATGGATATAACCAGTTTATCCATTCCCCTATGAAAGAACATCTTAGTTACTTGCAATTTGGGGCAATTATGATATAAACTGCTTATAAACAGTTGTGTGCATGATTTTGTAAAGATTTAAGTTTTCAACTCCTTGTGACAAATACAGAGGAGAGTGGACTATGGGCTCATATCGAAGCTATGTTCAATTTTGTAAGAAATTGCCAAAGTGTCATCCAGAGTGGTTGTACCATTTTACAGTCCCAGAAATAATGAATGAGAATTTCTACTGCTCCGTATCCTCACCAACATTTGGGTTGTCAGTTTGTAGGACTGTGGCCATTTGAATAGATGTGTAGTGGTATCTTGGCGTTGTTTTGATTTACAATTCCCTAATGACATATAATGTTGACACCTTTTCTTATGCTTATTTGTCATTTGTCTACTTTCTTTTGTTAGGTGTCTGTTCAGATCGTTGTCTACTTTTTAACTTTTCTTTTCTTTTCTTTTTTTTTTTTTGGAGACGGAGTCTCGCTCTGTCGCCCAGGCTGGGGTGCAGTGGCCGGATCTCAGCTCACTGCAAGCTCCGCCTCCCGGGTTCACGCCGTTCTCCTGCCTCAGCCTCCCGAGTAGCTGGGACTACAGGCGCCCGCCACGTCGCCCGGTTAGGTTTTTTTTTGTATTTTTAGTAGAGACGGGATTTCACCATGTTAGCCAGGATGGTCTCGATCTCCTGACCTCGTGATCCACCCGTCTCGGCCTCCCAAAGTGCTGGGATTACAGGCGTGAGCCACCGCGCCCGGCCTTAACTTTTCAATATGTTCAATTAGGACATTTATTTTTTGAACTGTTGAGTTTTAGGTTTTCAGAGAGCTTTTTTTGAGGAAGTAGTTATTGTAGATACAAGTCTTTCACTGATATATGTTTTGCAAATATGTTCTCCTAACCAGTGGCTTAACATATAGCTATCCAGATATTTTAATATGATTTGTTAAAATGTTTTTAATCTATTATTTGCTGCTTTTTCAAAGATCAGTTGACTGTATTTATTTGAGACTATTTCTATTTCACTCTTCTGTTCATTGATCTATCTGTCTATTATTTTGCCAGTGTTACACTGTTTGACTAGTGAGACTTGAAGTTGGGTTATGGCAGTCCTCCGACTTTGTCCTTCTTCAATATTGCGATAGATATTCTGAGTATTTTTCCTTTCCATAGAAACTTTAGAATTGGTTTATTGATATCACAAAATAGCTTTCTGTGATTTTGTTTGAGATTGCGCTAAACTGATAGACCAAGTTGAGACTAACTGACATCTTAACTATAGCATGTTTCTCTATTCATGAACATGGACTATTTCTCCATTTATTTAGATATTATTTGACTTTATTCATCAGAGTATTATACATTTTCTCATATAGACATTGTTTATATTTTGTTATATTTTTAACTAAGTATCTGACTTTTATGTTGCTAAAGGGCGTTATGTTTATTTCAAATTCCAATTGCTTATTGCTAGTATATAAGAAAGCAATTGACTCTTGTAGATTAACTTCATATCCTTCAGCCTAAGTTCTAGGAGTTTTTTTGTTGATTCTTTTCGAAATTTCTACTTTGACAATTATGTTATTTCTGAAAAGTAATATGTTTATGTCTTCCTCCCAAACTGTATTTCTTGTTTTAATTGACTTACTGCATTAGCAAGGACTTCTAGTACAATGATGAATAGAGGCAGTGGCAGGAACATTGTTCCTTGTTCCTGATCTTTGTAGGAAAGATTCTAGCTTCTCACCACTATGATATGAATGTAGGATTTTTGCGCATGTTCTTTATCATGCTGAAAAAGTTGCCTTCTATTCCTATTTTACCCAGAGTGGCTATCACGAATAGGTGTTGGATTTTGTCATGCTTCTTCATCATCCATTGAGATGATTTATACATTTTCTTTTTTAGCCTATTGATGTTATGGATTATAAAAATTGATTTTTGAATGTAGAATCAGTCTTGCATTCTTGGAATAAATCCACATTTGTTGTGGTGTATAATTATTTTATACACTTTTGGATTTAATTTGCTGCTACTTTCTTAAAGGAGTGTTGCATCTTTGTTCATTATAAATATTGATCTGTAGTTTTCCTTTCTTGTAGTGTATTTGTCTGCTTTTGGAGTTAGTTTAGTGATGGCTTCATAGAATGAGTTAGAAAATGTTTTCTGTGCTTCTGTTTTTTACAAAGAAATTGTAAATAATTGACATACTATAATTTATTTTTTAAATGTCTGGCAAATTTACCAGTGAAATCATCTGTGTCTGGTGCTTAATGGTTTTGAAGATCATTGATTACTGATTAAATTTTAGATAGGTAGCTAGCAGATAGATAGATGGAAAGACAGACAGGTGTGTAAATTTTGATAAATTGTAATTTTTGAAGGAACTAGTCCCTTTCATACAAGTGATGAAACTTGTAGGCATAGAGTTGTTTATAATATACTTTTATTTATTTTTTTGGTGTTCATGGGATTGGAAGTGTGGCCCTTTTATGTCTTAAGCTAGTAATGTGTCTGTTCTCTGCTTTTCTTAGTCAGGCTAGGAGTTGATCCATTGTATTGATATTTTCAAAAAATCAATTTTGGCTTTCTTTAATTTTCTCTATGGTTTTAATGCTTTCACTTTCATTTATATATACTGTGTTTTTTATTCTACCCTTCTACTTACATTGTATTTAATTTACTCTTCTTTGTCTATTTTCCTAAGAGTGGTGATACAAATACTAATTTTACATCTTTTTGTTTTCTAATATAGGCATTCAGTGCTATAATTTTCTTTTATTAATTGATTTTGCTGCATCTAACAAACTTTTGTAGGCTTTTTTCATTTTCATTTAGTTTGAAATATATTTTAATTTCTCTTGGAACTTCTTATTTGATCCCATTTTATTTAAAAGTGCATTGCATCAGCTATATTTCTGTTATCAATTTCTAGTTTAATTTTGTAGTGTTCTAAGAGTATACTGCATATGATATCTATTCTTTTAACTTTGTTAAAAATGTATTTATGACCCTGACTGTGGTCTAGTGTTATGAAAAAGTCATATGAAATCGTAACTGTTTTTGAATACTATTACAGTTCATGAAGAGTGTCTAAGAACAATGTTACAAATAATGAAGAGTATTTAAGAAGGTCTTGAGGTCTATCCCCATAACTGGCACAACACTGAGCTCCTTTTAGCGCTGGTAACTTTGTTTAATTAAAGTGAATAAATTTAGTAGGTTTGTGAACTTGATGAAATATTCTAAATTAAATAATTAACATCCTATATAGAGGGGTAATATACTGCATGAATGTGTTTCTCGTGACTATCAGGTATCACTGGCTTCAGGTGATGTATAATAATTAAGAATAGAAATCTTAATCCCACAGAAAAAGCGGAAACATAGCCAACGAACACGTCTCAAAATTATCCTATTTGAGGGCAAAGATAGCTAGAATATGTTTACACAAAATACGAAGTCATTGTCTGGGGGTTCTGATGGTGCCAGCACTTTAGGCTGGCAGTTCTGCATGCAACAGTTAAAGCAATAAAAGCCTTCAGGCCATTGAAATTGTATCCTGGAAGATCTTCAGGCTGTATATGGGCCAAGGTTAGCAGCTGCCACAGGAAAAAATCATCATGATGATTTATGGTAAGTAAGTTGTCCAAGCTCTTACACATCAAATGTAGACTGGAATGACAAGATAGTTTACAAACTAGGTAAGATTGTGAATGTGATTTTTAAACTAAAATAATTTAGGCACGACTTCTATCAAATTCCAAGCAATTTCTTTTATAATGCCCATTCTCTTTCCAATTCCACGACTTTACATTTTCCTCTACATATTTTCTTCTGCATTTCAAATTCCTTTTAATAATGTTGATTTAATATTGGATAATCAAAATAAGTATGAGTGAGTGAAGTTGAAATGCCTTCTATAAAACAACTGCAATCTTCTCGTCACATTTTGTTTTACCTTAAATTTATTGAAATTCATTTTTTAGAATCATACGGTCATATTTCTCAATGGAAAAAAAAGTGTTCTATAATAAATGTTGAATTAAAGGTAACTTAGTATCTTTTTTTGCTTATATTTTAATCCCGATCGGAACATTTCTGTTGATATTGCATAAATATATTCTTTATATAGCTTTATATAAAAATTTATTGTAACAAATTACGTATTTGTAATTAATTTAAAAATTTTCCCTAAAATTTAAATTGAATAATTTTAATTGCTTGATTTTTTGAAACTAATATTGTGTGTGGTATTTAAATAGAAATCTTTGAAAATAAATTCATTAAATGTGTTATTTCATAAAATATTTTCAATTACTGTTTTAAATAATAAAGAACATTTTATACTTTTCCCTTATTTTCACTATTTTAAAAATTTTATTAAGATGTGAGCAAACTGGTGAAACAGGAGGTACCACATTCGTATCTCCCCATAGCAGTAATAATTTGGCAGCCATCCATAGATAAAAGGGCCTTCATGGGATCGTTGGGATCCAGATAGGAAGAAGGTATAAATCCACAGTAGAGCCCAAGACCAAGGAGGGCCATTTTGAGAAGGTAGATCCTCACCCAAGTGACAGGCTCACTGAGTGTAGTCAGGATACAGACCTGGAAAGAGTCCATCCCATTGTGGGCTTAGCTACATCCCCTGCTGTAAGCATCATCCATCAGGAGACCCCAGAGAAGCCAATCCTGCCAGCGCCTTAGGTGTAAAGACTGCTGACCTTGTTTCTAGCTGTGGACCCTGAAATGTCTTGTGACCCACCTTCAGCTCCTCTCAGCCTTGATCTCGGAACAATCCTGTTCAAACAGGGATGCAGCAGTTGACACACCCCTGTATGCCTCAAAGTTGAGGCTACCAACCTTAGTAGAACTATGAATCCTGAAACAGCTCTGTAAACCATCGCCAGCCACTCTATTTTATAGTCCCACCCACCTAGGGGCCAGGGGGAAGAGATACCAATCCTTGCCCCCAGAGGCATATCTGCTAACTTTGATCTAACCACAGATCTTAACAGGGCCCTATGACTCACTTTTGATGTCATCGCTGAAACAAATCATTGACACAGTTAGTATCCAGGAGCTTTTCCCCTATGTTTTCTTCTAGAAATTATATGGTTCCAGGTCTTACATTTAAGTAATTGCCCCTCCCAGCTGTGGTCTGAGGGTTGTCCTATCTACCTAGGGACCCAACAAGAGACATGCCTGGCCATGCCCCAGGAGGCAGGACCACTGACCTTGGCCCTACTGCTAACCCTACAGATCAAGGTCCTGGAGACAGTCTAGTCTGCCTAGAGATCAGGCAGGATCCATGCCTGCCTGAACCCCTGGTAATAGGCTTGTGGATATAGAAGCCTCAACGTCACTAAGCTCCACCCCCACAGTCCCAGGAGCAAGCACATGATCTCAGAGACCTGAGAGGATTAGGTCTTTAACTGCCAAAAGATATCTGTAAAGACTGGAAGAGGTGTTTGATCCTTCAAGTAAACAGACACCAATGCAATAATACATGAATTGTGAAGAATCAAGCAAACATGACATCACCAAGGAAACCAATAAAGCTCTAATAATGGATACACACACACACACACACACACACACAGAGAGAGAGAGAGAGAGAGAGAGAGAGAGAGAGAGAGAGAGAGAGAGAAGAGATTATGGCTTTCCTGGAAAATAATTCAAAATAATCCTCTTAAGGAAGTGCAGTGAGATGCAACAGAACAGATAAAAAAACTAAACAAGTTTTAAATCCATAAACAAAATTAGAAGTTTAAAAAGAAATAGAAAAAGTAAAAAAGGACCAGGCAGAATCCTGAACTAAAGAATACAGTGACAGGATTGAAAATTTTAACAGACAGTTGCAATAGCAGACAGTCACTCAGAAGAAAGAATCATCAAACTTGAAGTCAGGTCATTTGAAATTAGCCAGTTTGAGGATTAAAAAAAAGTGAAGAAATATACTAGACATAAAATTAGTATGGAGCTACAAAAGACTCTGATTGCCAAAGCAATATTGAGTAAGAGGAACAAAGCTAGAGTCATCACACTTTCTGATTTCAAACTACATTACAAGCCTTTAGTAATCAAAACAGTATGGTACTGGCATAAAAACAGATACACAGAACAATGGAACAAAATAGACAGCACAGAAATAAACTTATGCATAAACAACCAATTTTTGAGAATCTACAACAGTCTTTGAGAAGAGCTCTGAAAGTACCCAAGGAGGAAAGTTTCATCTCTTCAATAAATGGTGTTTGGAAAACTAGATAGTCACATACAAAATGATGAAACTGGGTCCTTTTATCATATGTAAGTTAAACCAAATGGATTACAGACTTAAAAGTAAGATCTGAAATGGTAAAACTCCTAGAAGAAAACATAGAGAAAAAGCTCCTTGACATTGGACTTGGAAATAATTTTTTGGATATGGCATCAAAAGCACTGGTTAGAAAAACCAAAATAAAAATAAACAAGTGGGACTCCATCAAACTAAAAACTTACTGCAGAGCAAAGAATCAACAAAATGAAAAGGCAATCTCAGACTGGGAAAAATATATGCAAACAGCATATACAATAAGGGATAATATCCAAAATATATAAAGAACTAAATTCAATAACAAAAAATAAATAAATAACCTAATTAAGAATGGGCAAAGGACCAGAATAGATATTTCCCAAAAGAAGACATACAAATGGCCAACAGGTGTAGGGGAAGGTGCTTCAAATCAACCATCACTGGAGAAATATAAACTAAAATTATAAGCTATTACCACACATCTTTTAGAATGGTGGTTATCAAAAAGACAGGATAACAAAAGCTGAATAGGGTAAGGAAAAATGAAAACTCCTGTGTACTGTTGGTGGGAATTGTGTATTGGTACAACCATTATGAAAAACAGTGTGGAAATTCCATAAAAAATTCAAAATAGATCTATTATATGATCCAGCATTCCATTTCTGGGTATATAGCCAAAACAACTGAAAATAGAATCATGAAGAATTATTTGTACTCACATGTTCATTGTAGCAGTATTCACAATACCCAAGCTATGGAAATAACACAAACATCCATCAACAGATAAATGATAAAGAAAATGTAATAAAGATTGTCTGTGTGTATATATACATGCAGTGGAATATTATTCAGGCTTAAAAGGAAGTAAATCATGTCATTTGCAATAACATGGATGGACGTAGATTGTGCTAAGTGAAATAAGACAAAGAAAGACCAATATTGTGTACTCCACTTATCAGTGGAATCTGAAGAAGTCAAACTCAGAACGAAAACTATCACAAGGACAGAAAACCAAACACCATCTAACTCATAGGTGGGAGTTGAACAATGAGAACACACGGACACAGGGCAGGGAACATCACACACTGGGGTCTGTAGTGGGGTGGGGGGAGGGGAGAGGGATAACATTAGGAGAAATACGTAATGTAAATGACGAGTTAATGGGTGCAGTAAACCAACATGGCACATGTATACCTATGTAACAAACCTGCATGTTGTGCACATGCACCCTAGAACTTTAAGTAAAATAAACAAACAAACAAATAAATAAATAAATAAATAAATAAAGTCAAACTCATGGACACAGAGAACAGAATGATGGTTGCCAGGGGCTGGGTTTGTGAGTGGGGTGGATGGGGAGATGTTGGTCAAAAGTTATGAACTTTTGGTTATAAGGTAAGTTCTGGCAACCTAACTTACAGCATGGTGACTATAATTAGTAACACTGAATTATATACTTGAATTTTGAGTCTTACAGATCTTAAGTGTTCTCTTCACTCACACATATAAATGATAATTATGTGAAGTGATGAATGTGCTAATTAGCTTGATTTTAGTCCTCATTTTAAAATTTATGTTTTTATATATATAAAGTATATATTATATACTATATACATATATATCTCAAATCAAAACATTTTATACTTTAAACGTACCTTTTGTCAGTTAATATCTCAATAAAATCAGAGAACATCATTATTCTACAAAATCCTATAGAACTGCGAACAACATAGCAAATAACCATCTATTTTTGCACCGTTTTTTCCTATATTTGACACGACGGAAGCAATTATTCTTATAATATTAAGCATATTATTAACATTTTCTGAAGTTGTTTAAGGTTGGAATACATAAAAGTAATTCAGCCAATATCAAGGAATTGATTTTGAAATATTTTTAAGATCCATTATACATTTTGTCAGATGTAGTGTAAGTAACATTTTCACATTCAATAAAATTTACCCATATTCAACCTTTTATTTATCAATGAAAATATTCAACATTAGAAGTACTTTGACATAAGTAATACATGCTGAATCAGTTTATTTTGAATGTAAATTCTTTGTAAGTATATGTTGAGACATCACATTAAAAGGAAAACAGCTTATGTTTTCTACTCTGTTGAAAAGAAATCTGGTCTATTAGATTGTTTTGCTAAGGAATAAAATATTCTCAGCATAGTTATCATTATGATACTGTTCCCAGAAGCTCTTCAAAATCTTAGGCAAGACAGATTTATAAAGGTGACTTTTAAGATAAGTCAGCATTTTTTATTTAACTAAAACTCTAGTTATCAACAACACAGTCTGGGCACACAGCTTTACTTTACGGCATTTATTTAGATCCTTCAAATCACTTAGAGTGCTTGATTTAATCCATACATTTCTTTGGTCATAAACATTTATATTAAAATACAAACAGCTAGAGGATTCATAAAATGTACTGTGGAAAGCAGAAAACCAATTCAGAGATAAGAAGAGTTTCTCAATTTAAATACGCTATACGATTTTAGTTAAAATTCTGTCTTTGTGAGTCACTGTGAAAATCAGCCATAAAATAAACTTTCCCTTTTATTTCAGATGTGTTTATGTAAAGTATTTTAATAAGGAAAAAATAATATCTTTGTAGGTTTACTGATATACTTTCAAACCATCACAAAATGAAAAGAAAAGCTCAGACTTTTAACCACAACTGTAAAATGAAGAATGCTTTAATAATGCAAACTGAATTATTATTTACCAATGAATTCTGTCAGGTTATTTCACCAACCTCTCTACTCACATTTGACGAAAAGACTGAGTTTTAAAAACTGACAAACCTGCTTTGAATAGTTTGACAGCATTTGGGTTATTTGAACAAAGAAAGATTAAATAATGTATTACCTGAGCTCCTATTGAGGATAATTAGTGTTTTCATTAAGAACTAAAGTAACAAAGAAAGTGAAATTTTAAGTTATTTTCTGTCATATTCCTATAAGGAAATAAAAGTTCATTTCAGCTAGTGACTTGGCTCAGATACATAGCTATGTCATTGCCATGTGTCCATCAACTATGAATAAAAATGCAATGAAGCATTTTCTAGTGATATTTTAAAGCAAATATTCAAAACAGTCCTTTCCTTGGATTGGAGATACTTTCTCCATAAACCTACAAATAAAGAGAATATAAAAATTTTAAAATGTTATTTTTCTCGCCGATGCCTTTTCTCACAGCATAATATTAGTGATGACTATTTCTTGTCTTTCCACTAACAAGAGTTTGCAGAACTGAATGTTAGTCTTTTGAAATATTCAAACTTTCTTCCTTGAAATGCACCAATGCAATGCACAAATGCATTTCAAAGAAGAATGTTTGAATACTTTTTATGTATTCATATATATATAACTCATTATTACTGTAAGACAATTACTCCTTTATTCTCTAATTTTCACAACTCTATACATATACATCATCTTTAAGAAATTATAACATTAAGTCTGATGTATATACTGTTTCAAGCTGTGCAC
Source organism: Rhinopithecus bieti (assembly GCF_001698545.2). Taxonomy (NCBI): domain Eukaryota; kingdom Metazoa; phylum Chordata; class Mammalia; order Primates; family Cercopithecidae; genus Rhinopithecus; species Rhinopithecus bieti. The sequence goes on from NW_016806198.1 coordinate 240,104, forward strand.
TGCCCAAATACACTGAGTGACACATAGAGCTTAAATCCAACTTGTGCTCTTCACTAAGTAATGGAAAGCGGGATGGGGCTGTTTGCACCTGCAAGAAGGGAAATGTATTTTAATTTATGTGAGGTTCCATATGGGCTACTCATGTACAAGTACAATATCATATATACTTTTAAAACTAATAGAATGCAAACTAGATGGGAAATTTCTTTTATTTTCATATTTTATATTTACATTGAAATTGAAGAAATATGTGAAATATGCTATACCTTGATTCTGCCTTTGATTACATTTGAATTTTCAGCTCTTGGACCCACAGAATAAAACTGAAATTGTATAAGAAAAAGCTAGTACTTTACCAGTTTTAAAAGATCACCATATTCTGAACCCACTGGGAAAGGGTCACTTCCCAGAGCTTCCCCATTAACACTTCTATTTAACCTAAGAACTCATAGACTTTTCCATAATAAAGGCACAAAGGGATCAATTCATAGCTCAACAGGGTGCTTATAGAATCCTGCTGAAGCTAAGAGTGATGTATATTCTGATTATGTTATTCTAAATAACATCGTGACTAAAAGATTGGGAAAAAATTTAGTTTTTTTTAAAATTTAAATTTCTAAATTAAACTTAAATTTAAATTTTTATTTGTGTGTTTCTAGAAACATCCTAACTTTGTTTAGTGCACTCCATTCACACTGGGATTTTTTTTCTATGTGTGTTTTTTTGTTTGGTTAATTAATTGACAAATTAATATTGTATAATTTATGGTGGGCAATGTAAAACTTTGATATATGTATATGTTGTAGAATAATTGTCAAGCTAATTAACATATTCATCACCTCACATATTGATAATTTGGGGGGAGGTTAAAATGATTTAAAAATCTACTCTCAGCAAGTTTCAAGTATACAATACATTGTTGTGAACTGTAGTCACCATGCTGTTAACTAGATTTCCCATACTTATGCCTCCAAACTTAAGCTTTGCACCCTTTCATAGCATCAGCTCCTCATATTTCCATCCTCAACTCCCAGCTCCTGATAACCACCATTCTACTTTTTCTTCTCTGAGTTTGAATATTTCCAGTTCCACAAAAAAGGGAGATCATGCAATGTTTATCTTTCTGTGCTTGACTTATTTCACTTAGCATCATGCCCTCCAGGTTCATTGATATTGTCACAAACGAGAGGATTTTTTTCTTTTAGACTGAACAGTACTGTGTTGTGTATATATGCCACATTTCTTTAGTCCTTTCATCTGCTCATGGACACTTTATTCCATATGTTGGCAGTTATGGATGATGCTGAAATGAGCGTGGGAATGCCCCCAAAAGTCCGTGTGTCAGTACCCTTTTATTTAAAATTACTCCGTTTCCATGTGTGTTTTCAAAAAGCAATAGCAAGTGGCACACTTTTCAAAATGCAGTATTTGCTTTTTGTTTCATTTCCTAAACTTGAAATATGTTTCAATTATAATGTTTATGTTTTAGGATTTTTTATAACTGTTCATTGACATAATGTGGGATTTTGCTATTTATACTACTTTGTAGATTTGACAAATCTCCTTCCCATTCTTAGTGAACAACAACAAAAAAATACATACTGGAGAGCTGTAAATCTGGCATTACATTTTCTTTTTGTTATAATTTATAATTTAATATAATTTTAAAAAATTCAATGTA
>NW_016806198.1:242073-277655 GCF_001698545.2 Rhinopithecus bieti
TTTTGAAATTTTGAGAACATTGTAATTTTTGTGATCTAATAATTTCTTCTCAGCAAGAATATCATATAGTATGGTTCCAAAGATTTTGAACTTCATCGTTCTCTTTTTCTTTAAAAAAGTTTTCAATGGCATATTTCATATGCATTTAATGTGTATAATGCAAATTTTAAAACTTCTCTAGCTGTTACTACTCTAGGATGAGAAACTCTCAGATATTATGTGAATTTACATTTTTAAATGCTGAAACCCTTAAAAGTATTTCAGATATTACAATGTTCTTATTAAAACTATCATATGATGTCATAGAGGAAAACAATGAGGCATTTTTTCTTTATCTTCTTCCTCGTAATAGTTGAGTGCATCTTTGTGAGCCTCCATTCCACTGATGTAAAATACAAAGAAAAAACACAGTTATTGTAAAGGTTTAATGAAACAGTCTTTGTAAATACAGTTTATACATTGAAAAGAACTATAAAAATGGAAATTATACACACATATGTGAAATTATACACACATATACACACATATAGCATATATGTGCATACACACTTACATGCTATAGATATATGCATTTATATACTCACTAAATTAGTGACAGTTCAGAAACTTGTGTGCAAAATTTAACAAAATGTCAGAATATTATTGTTTTTGTTTAAAGCCATTTGAAAACCTTCAAAACAAAGAAGAGCTGCAAAGTATTTTTCAGATTTTGATATGTAAGGAATTTGACTTAGTTTTTCCAGACAGAGCTGAAAACATTGAAAATATATTAAGACTTCTCCTAACTATCTAATCAGAGACTGAGAATAAGTAAAGAGAATTTTGATTTTGATCCCATATAATTTGTTGCACATTTCAGAAAGTCCTGGAAAATGCAAAAAATATGTATATATTTTTAAAAGCTTTTTCTTTAAAGAAATATGGTTTCTTACTGTGATTCTGAGACTTATATGTTAATTCTTACACAGGTCAAAGCCAATAAACCATGGTCTTTTCCATAATGTAGGAAACATTGATCAGATTACAAAGTATCACCAAAGGATGCATGGTTATGAATTTCCATTTAGGAAAAGAAAGCATTACAGTACTCATGCTAAAAGTTAATTTTACCTTTAATCTATTTTGTTATCCTCATCATCATATCTCATATACTCAACAAAATGAAATGGAATAAAAGTCCTTTGCTTTCTTAATGCTGGCCTAAAAGCCCTAACACTTAGATTTCCAAAAAAATTTAAATATGTATACAAGAGTCTTTGTTACATTTTTAAATATATGATACATGACCATCCGTTTATTGATGTGACAACTGTGTCTGAAACATTTAGGTTGCTGAAAAAAATTTTACTAAAAAAGTATCTTAAATAGCATTGAGTCTATTGTTGTATCAAATAACATTCCAGGTACTAGTAACTAAGAGCCAGAATCACAGCTCTGTGGCATTAAGGATCCAGAGTCCTTTTTCTATTTATCTTCGGTATCAGTGGGTTTCGTCTTTTTAAAAATTATGTTCATAAAGACTCCTCATCTGTGTACATTCCTGCCAACAGGAATGGAATAAAGAGAAATATAATGTATTTTTTTTTTAAAAAAAAAAAGGTCAGAAAACACAATTTCATATACCACCTCCACTTCGTCCTGCTAGCCATATCCATAATCTACTGTCAGAACAGTCTTTATGTGAATATTCATGTGTCCAGCTCCAGTTAGCAACTCTATTGCCATAGAAGAATGGGCCAAAAAATGCAAGATAATTTGTCATCTCTGTCAAAGTGTTGAACACAATCTAAAATCTAGGGTTGCTCTGAATTTCTGATAGTCTGTTAGTGTTGACTGTTATACTACCCTCTCTATAAAAATGGAATCTATGTGTGTGTTTTCATGCCCAGAATTGTTTCATGCATATATGTTGAAAGAAAAATGAATTTTACAGTGACTCTACTTTGCTTCAGCTGTTTTCATTCAAACAAGTATGTGTGTGTGTGTGTGTGTATATATATGTGTGTATATATAGCATTCAGTATGTATGTATGCAAACTTATATAAAAAATGTATCTATATGATGCCTAATTAATGACTCAAATTTAAACAAAACTTGCATATGGGATGTCTAGTATCATTAAAAGTGATTCAGAATAAGCAGAACTCTTAGAAATATTAAACTGCTCTTTTCTATCGCAAAATATGTATCTACCACCAAATATTGAATCATGTTAACGGCTAATAAAAGCAGGCTCTTCTTGTATCCATTCTCGTCCATTGCAGAATTTTAACATACATATTTTAAACTTTACTTTTGTACTTTATTCCTGGTAATCTGATACCTCTTTTCAAAAAGATGTATTGATCCCGTAGGGAAGTTTGTTGCTTTAGAAAGGATGCTCCAAAAAGTAGAAGGAAGCAGAAAGATCTCTTCAGGGAGACCTGATAAAATCTTTTAGATAACATTTGTGTTATTGGACACTTCTAGTAGCATCTCTAATATACTATATACATGAATTCAATAGCAAAGAGAAATGAAGCATATCAAATAATGAGAAGAAAATCATGTTAGGATAATGATGAGTGCTAATCTTTAGATGTATTTTCAAACTTTCTAACATTTACAAATGAAATTATTTGAGTAGACATTACTAAGAATTAAAGTAGTGGATCATGAGGTGATTAAAATAAGTACAGCTGTTCCATTGCATTTCATTCTTCTTAATTTTGCTCCTGACTGATTCCCATTAAACGATAAATGATTAATAAAATACTTAGAAAGTTGAAGGAAGATACCACTTAAAAGCATTCTGTACAAGATTGCTGATCATTTTAAAAGGACAAAATAGTAGAGAATGTAACACATACATTAATTGAAATGATTTTCGTGTGTGAGAATGGGAGCATACTAAAGAAATGAAACAAATCTTGGCAGGATTTCCACTTACATTACTCTCTGTCTTTACTCCTATATAAATAAGAAAGATTGTAAAGAAACAAAAGAACCTCTTGAACCATCTGAAATCATGCCAATTTTTTTAGAATACTAATGAATCTTGGAAACCTTATTCAAAATATAGCTGGACTACTTAGCAAATTATCCATAGACACATATTTTTTTCTTTCTGTGTTCTGGGACCACATGGTCTTTCTCCTTTTAGCTTTCCTTTCGATCTAATCTCTACATAACTCTTTTCTCTACAAAACCCTTCCTTTTTGTTGAGGTTAATACGGCTTGTGTGTGGCTTAGGGTAGATATCATGTTGCCTCAGGGGTGCTCCACTATCTCACGCTGTTAACTCCAATTCCCCATGTTGTTTGGTCAGATACTATGAATTGGCTCATTAAGAACGCACTTTCAATTCCTTTCTCAGTATCTTGTCTCTATCATAGAGGTTTAGAAGTGGAAAATATAATTTCTTTCTTTTAATAAGGGTCTCCATGTCATGTTTTTCTGCCAAATGAAACACAGTGTAAAATCTAACAAGGTTTTTTGAGAAAAACTTGTTGTTTGAAAAAGGCATTTATGTTGAATCTTGTGAGTCAACTTGACTAGGCTGAGGGATGCCCAGATAGCTGCTAAAACATTACTTCTGAGTGTCTCTGTGAAGGTGTTTCTAGAAGAGATGGACATTTGGGTTGGCAGACTGAATAAAAAAGATCACTTTTACTAGTGTGGATGGGCATTATCCAATTGGTTGAGGGCTGGAATAGAACAAAAAGGCAGAGGAAGGCTGAATTCACTCTCTCTTTCTGAGTTGGAACATTATCTTCTGCCCTCAGACATTGAAGCTCCTGGTTCTTGGCCCTTTAGATACAAAGATTTACACCAGTGTCCCCCACCCAATTTCCAGCTTTCAGGCCTTCAGAATGGGAATTATACCATACGCTCTTCTGGTTCTCAGGCCTTTGGACTTCAACTGAATTCCAATACTGGCTTTCCTGGTTCCCCAGCTTACATACTTCTCAGCCTCCAAGGTTATGTAAGTCAATTACTATAGTAAATCATATGTATGAATTAAAAGAGTGAGACAAATTTATAGGTCCTTCTGATTATGCTTCTGTGGAGAACTTAATACAATATCATTACTTACTAGTTTTTCTTCGTCTTGCCTGAAATGCAAACACAATGACAGAGGAAGAGCAACTGAAGATATTTCTAAGACATACATTCTCTCTGTATGGGTCAAGAGTTCTCCATAATACAATCATTTGTGGCTATGGTTTAGGCTGACATACTACATATTACGCCTTAACTAAACGCTAGTCAGAAAAGGGAACGTTATTAGTAGGGAAGAAATGATGAGTAACACTAATAAGGCTCAAAGTCTATGATCACTTTTATCTTTGCAAATACTGTTGATAGTTTATTAATTTACAAATGATAAACATATTTTATCCATCATGCAAGATGGCGAATGTTATTGGGAAAAGTCTCATTTTAAAGAGAAAGTATGACAAAACAAAAAAAGAAATTTATGAGAAAAGTAAACAAATATTTTAATATATTTCAATGTAAACATTAAGTATTGCAAAACATTAATCTTGCAGATGCAAAAAGAAAAGTCATCACAATGTTAATACATTAAAATTTTTCTGGACAAATGTAATTTATTAGATTCTAAAAAAAATAATTATTTCATGGATTTAAAATTTACTAAGAACTGACAATAACCCATTCACTGTGCTTGTTGACTTGGTCCTTGCCTTGAAGGAGTTCAATTTCTTAAAAGAAATATATACAAAATATATTATTTAAGTATTTTGCTAATATTATGGTTACTCACTGTAAAGCAATTCAGTCTCTCTGCACATCTAAAAGTTTTCCCCCAAAATTATACATTAGTATTGGCTTCCTAAGATGTTAAGAATTCTCAAACGTAGAAGTGTTAGGGGAGAGAGGGTGAGCAAAGACATTCTAGGCAAACACAATAACACGAACAAGGTTTAGTGACCTGAAGTTACTCCATGTGCTAAAAACTGATACTGAATATATGCAACTCTATAGCTGAAAGTTAGGGGCATGGCAGAAAACGAACATGGAAAGTTATGCCGGTGCTAGACTGTGAAAAGTAATTGAAGGTCATGCTGAGGGGGTTAATTAAGTCTTTTACTACTGGCAGTGGGGAGCATTAGAGACTAAAAATTGCAAGGGACGAAAATATATCAAAGCTTTTGGAAGCGCACTATAGTATTCAGTTGCTTATGTGCTCTCAGATCCACTTATTGCCCCAGCCCAGTCCTGCTTGGCATAACATCTAGAGTGGCACACATTTCCCAGATTCCCTTGCCTATTTATTGCCTTCTGGGGAGGTTCAACCAATAGAGGGCACTAGAAGAAGATTCAGAGATGGAAGGACATTTGAAGGTTGGTTGTTTCTCACACATTTCTGTCTCTGACAGTCTCTGGCAGAAGCTGCCTGTTGTCTACATCTCCAGCTCCCATACAACCACATCATGTTTCCATTGTCCCAGCTCCCTTCAGGCTGATTTGTTACAATCCCACATGCTCTAGGAATGCCCTGAAGTTGTTATCACTACATTTTCCTATGTTTATTCAGTCCTACGAGTGGTAGTAACCTCTTGTATTTGTTGGAATTGAGGTTTCTTCATTTTTGCATTTTCTTTATATAAAAATTAGGAATTTATTTTCCATATTAAATTCTCTCTATTGAATTACCTGGCTTGAATTTGGGTACCTGGTTGTACTCTGGCAAGCAGAAAATTAAGACAGCTTTGAAAGAAAATAGATTTAAAAGTATTTTCCATGTCTTTATATGCTTTTGAATGAGCAGTGTAATAAGCAACTTCATATATTAAGTTGTCATCATGAGAATGACCTCAAAGTTGAACTGGGCCATTAACTGGACCAAAGTCGTTTTTTGTTTTTTGTTTTTTGTTTTAAGAATTTTTCTTTTTTGTTTTGCCAATCTCTCCATTGAAGCCTCTGCACAGCTTAACTTATTATTTTACTATTACCTGGTGCTGTTTGAAAATGTCAATGCAAACAACCAAAATAAGGCTATCTTATTTTCCTATTTTCTTCTTTGTATGTCTTTCTTTTCACATCAGTCTTCTTTTAAAGACATTAAAATTTAATGGCTCAATGATTAAAACAGACAAGTACTTCAAGCTTACCTGGCTTCATTTTCAAGACAAAAATGTTTGTCCCAGTTGCTATGCAGGTGTAATATAAACACATCAATGGTGACAATATACTTTGTTTAACATTTAAGTCATTGTTGTCACCACTATATTTATAAGGTGAATTTAGTAACTTTCCCACAGAGATAACAGGTGAGGTTGATAGAAAACAGAAAGAAAGTGATTTGTTCTAAGTTAGATAACACAATTTATTTAAAAATAGCAGTTGTAATCATTTTATTTGTTTTAACTTTTAACAAATAAAATAGCTCATTCATAAACATTTCAGATATACAAAAGCATTAATATTTAATCTTATCTTTGAAATATCATATTTGACTTCTCTGGAATTCAGTATTTTTTAGATAAATTGGGAGATGAACCTTATACTTAGAAATACTTTAAAGGTCTTTAGAAATAAATACAGTTCTGTTCTCAGTCAATAACATATCTTCCGGCCGGGCGCGGTGGCTCAAGCCTGTAATCCCAGCACTTTGGGAGGCCACTTTGGGCGGATCACAAGGTCAGGAGATCGAGACCATCTTGGCTAACACGGTGAAACCCTGTCTCTACTAAAAATACAAACAAACAAACAAACAAACAAACAAAAAAACTAGCCGGGCGAGGTGGCGGGTGCCTGTAGTCCCAGCTACTCTGGAGGCTGAGGCAGGAGAATGGCGTGAACCCGGGAGGCGGAGCTTGCAGTGAGCTGAGATCCGGCCACTGCACTCCAGCCCGGGAGACAGAGCAAGACTCCGTCTCAAAAAAAAAAAAATCTTCCTTCACATTATGTAAATGAAGAAGTTTCAATGTAAGACCAGTGTAAAGTTTGGATGGATAGATAGATGGGTAAATAAGTATATTTATCTTCATTAAACTTTCTCAAATTGTTTAAGGTAAAAATATATTTTTAAAAGCATTCTAGCAATTTATTTTATTTCTAAAACAATACTAATCCTGGAGCACATTGTAAATTTTAACAAGATGTCCTTTAGGTTTCTGAGTTTGTCAGTTAAGTTGGAGACTCCCTTCGAAAAAAATTCTGAAATGTTTCAAATATTCTCAAACACTTCCTCAATGCATATCATCAAAAATAGCTACAATGTTTGGTTGGATAGTGTCTCAAGTCCATGACTTCTCATTGAAACTCTCATAGTTATACAGTTTATGATAGTGTTGACTCACCCTCAGAACTATTTACATTTTAAGCTTTACTTTTTTCAATAATAATAATGGAATAACGTTGATATATAATCACCATGTTCCACGTTTCATGGTTTAGCAAAATACATGGACGGAGAAAAAGTAAAGCTTGGCCAGTATAACTTGGCTATAAAAGTCAGGCAGAGGTTCCTGTTTTCAGTATCCTAAGTAAATGGTCCATCAATAAAATACAAAACCTGAACTGACATACTTTAATAAACACAATACTCAATAAACATAAAGACTCACTATAAATTGTTATGCACACATTTGTATTTGTATCTATTGTTTTCACGCATGTGGGTATATGCAATTTACAGAACGTTTAGTTTCCCTTTCCAAATCAGTTTACTCTCTGCATTTTAAATGGAAAATACAAGCAGACTGAGTTCTTTTACCTTCCATGCAGACTATAAAGACTTGCTGTTTTCTTTATTCCATCTACAGTAGTCCGTCCTGTTTTCAAACGCTTTTTTACAAAAAGAAGTCTCAGCATTAATTCATTCATTATTTCCAATACTAATAATATTCATAGATTATTTCAATGATATAATCAAGTTGCCCTGGAATCTCTTTTCTTCAACTGATTGTGGAATGACAACCATATTTTTAACCATAAAATATTTCGAATCATGGATTATTTTGTTTAAATATAGGAATTTTTCTAGGGGTCACTAGAGGAATCTGAGTAGACTGATAAAGGTATATACCAAAACAAGCAGCTGTTTGCACTCTGTAGTTGATGAGGCACCATAATTTATTACTCACCAAGGACATTAGACCATGGATGATTTGCTCACTGATCTATGTCTGCAATATATAGTGTCTAATATGACGTCGATGCTCAAGCACTGTTTTTGAGTTGATGTGTAAGATACTTCTAATTTGTCCAATAGTAGAATTTGTGAATGACTGGAGTCAACACAGGTGAAGTCATGGAGCTATAACTCCAATCTTTGTGTATTTACGTGTAATAAGATCTCAGTTATGTTTTTCTTGAATGATTAGGAGATTAAACATAAACATGGCAAGTATTACAAACCCCACATTACTTATAAGGTGAAAAAACTCTCAAAGCTACTTAGTGAATTATTTGAAAACAAATAAGTGTTAAGAGAATAATCTTTTTTTTTTTTTCTTTTTTCTTTTGAGATGGAGTCTCGCTCTGTGGCCCAGGCTGGAGTGCAGTGGTGCGATCTCGGCTCACTGCAAACTCCGCCTCCCGGGTTCCCGCCATTCTCCTGCCTCAGCCTCCCGAGTAGCTGGGACTACAGGCGCCGCCACCTAGCCCAGCTAATTTTTTGTATTTTTAGTAGAGATGGGGCTTCACCGGGTTAGCCAGGGTGGTCTCGATCTCCTGACCTCGTGATCCGCCCGCCTCGGCCTCCCAAAGTGCTGGGATTACAGGCGTGAGCCACCGCGCCCGGCCAAGAGAAGAATCTTTTTAAGAATTCGTAATCCAGTGTTCTTTATTAACATAACAGAAAGCCAATATTTTCTTACTCTTTCAAACCATAGTATTAGAAGATCAAGTCTCATATAGTCACAATTTTTAAAGAAATTGAGAGCTAAGATGAAACCTAACTCAAGAACATTATCTCAGTAAAGATGAGAACTTGCAATATTATGGTACTTTTCTGTCACAAACATGTCTGGTCTCTAGCACAGTTCATCCTCATTATAAGCAAATACATATTTGCAAATATGCCTGATCACTAAAATTTATTTGTAACCCTAAAATCAATAGTCACAGCATGTTGCGGTCATTTGCAGATATGCACGAAATGGTGAAAAGTTTGATTCATTTGTCACTCTTCTCCCCAGCTGAGGTACAACAAGGCAATGCTCTAGCTTCTTGTTTCATAACTCATATTATAAATGTGCCTTTTTGTGAGATATTTAGTCCTACAATTTTCACTTCTTCGGGACTGTCTCAAAAGACCCCTAAACAACACTGCAGTGCTATGAAGTTTTTCTACCGGCAAGCAGACTGTGATGTGCCTTACAGAGAAATTATGTGTTTAGTTAAGCCTCATTCAAGCATGAGTTAAGTTATTGGCTGTGAGTTCAACGTTAATTAATCAACAATATATATTAAGTAAGAAATCCCTAGAAAGAAACTTGTAAAAGAGGTTACCTACTGATCAGTTGATGAAATGTGACCAGAGGCTCCCAGGACCCCAAACTTGTATTTTCCTTAGGAACAGAGATTCAGTATTCACTAATTCAGTGTTCATGCTGACTTTATAGAGCATAACTACCACACATAATAAGATATGGCCGGGCGCGGTGCCTCACGCCTGTAATCCCAGCACTTTGGGAGGCCGAGGTGTTCCGATCACGAGGTCAGGAGTTCGAGACCATCCTGGCTAACACGGTGAAACCCCGTCTCTACTAAAAATACAAAAAATTAGCCGGGCGTGGTGGTGGACTCCTGTAGTCCCAGCTACTCAAGAGGCTGAGGCAGGAGAATGGCGTGAACCCGGGAGGCGGAGCTTGCGGTGAGCCGAGATTGCGCCACTGCACTCCAGCCTGGGCGACAGAGTGAGACTCCATCAAAAAAAAAAAAAAAAAAAAAAGTGACTATGTATCTCTTTACTTCATCTTGTGACAGTTTGGAATAACTTTGAGATCTCACCTCAGGTACACACACACACACAAACATAAATGCATTGGCATATATTTACTGCAAGAATATGAATTTATTCTGTATTTTTACCTCAACTGTGTATATATTCACTATAAGAGGATTAACAGTTTGGCACAGTGGCTCATACATGTAATCCTAGCACTTTAGAAGGCCAAGGCAAGAGAATGGTTTGAAGCCAGGAGTTCAAGATCAGCTTAAGCAACAAATTGTGTTTTTTAATTAGCCAGGTGTGCTGATGCCTACCTGTAGTACCGGCTACTCAGCAGCTGAGGTGGGAGGATCACTTGAGCCCAGGGCTTTAAGGTTGCAGTGAGCTATGATCATGCCACTGCTCTCTAACCTGGGCGACAGAGGCAGAGGGAAATCATGTCTCAAAAATAGAAAGAAGAAGAACAAGAAGATTAATGGCTACATAATTCATTTCCTCTGGTAAAGGTATTATCTTTGCCATAGTTATGCTATAGCATTTTAGGTACCACGTCTAATCACTTTCAGATTGGTAATACTAGAGAGAAAAGGTAGACTATAGTGAATTGTTCCATCAGTCTTACTGTAGAGAGCTACTGAGGCTTCCAATGAACTAAACTATGAGTTCTTAGAGCAAGTTAATAAAATAAAAAAGGGGTACAAGTATATCTTGTTTTATTGTGCTTTTTAGTTGTTGCTTTTTTTTTTTTTAAAAAAAACAAATTGAAGATTGTGGCAACCATCTTTCCAGCAAGTCTATCAGCACCATTTTTCCCACAGTATGTGCTCACTTCATATCCCTGTGTCACATTTTTGTAATTCTTAACAATATTTCAATCTTTACTATTATTATTACACCTTTATGATGGATGATCTGTGATGAGTAATATTTGAAGTTACTATTGTAGTTGTTTTGGAGCACAACAAACTGCACCCATATAGGATGGCAAACTTAATCAATAAATGTGTGTGTTCTCACTGCTCCACCTTCTGTTCATTTTCCAGTCTCTCTCTCTCCGTGGGCTTCTGTATTCCCCAAAACAAAAAAATATTGAAATTTGACAAAGTAATCATAGCTTCTAAATACAATAGCTTCTAAATTTTCAAGTGAAAGGAAGAGTTGTGCCTATCTCACATTAAGTCAAACACTAGAAATAGTTAAGCTTAGTGAGAAAGGTGTGTCAAAAACAGAGACAAGCTGAAAGCTAAGCCTCTTGTGATAAAGAGTTGGCCAAATTGTGAATGTAAACAAAAAATTATTGAAGAAAACTAAAAGTGCTATTCCAGCGATCACATGAATGATGAGAAGGTGAAATGGCCTTATTATTGATATGGAGAAAGTTTGAGTGGTCTAGATGGAAGATTAAACTAGCCACAACATTCCCTTAAGCCAAAGCCTATCCAGATCAAGGCCTTACGTCTTTTCAATTCTATGATGGTAGGCTGCGGGAGGTGAGGAAGCTGAAGAAGATAAGGTGAAAGGTGGCAGAGGTTGTTTCATGAAATGCAAGGAAAGAAGCCATCTCTGTAACGTAAAAGTGTGGCAGCAAATGCTGATGTAGAAGGTACAGCAAGTTATTCAGAAGATCTAACTAAGATAATTCATGAAGAAAGCTGCACTAAACAATAGATTTTCAGTGCAGCCGAAACATCCTTCTATTGGAAGAAGTGTAACCTAGGACTTTCATAGCCAGAGAAGAAAAGTCAATGTCTGGCTTCAAATCTTCAAAGGATAGGCTGACCCTCTTGATAAGACTAATGCAGATGATAAATGTAAGTTGAAGCCAATCTTCATTTATTATCTGAAAATACTAGAGCCCTTATAAATTATGCTAAATCTACTTTGCCTTTGCTCTAGAAATGAAAGAACAAAATCTGGAGAACAGCACATCTGGTCACAGAATGGCTTACTGAATAATTTAAGTCCACTGTTGAGACCTACAGCTTAGAAAAAAAAAAGTTTCAAAATATTCCTTCTCTTTAGCAATGCCCCTGGTCACCCAAGAGCTCTGATGAAGAAGTACAAAAGATTAATGTTGTTATACCTGCAAAAACAGCATCCATATTGCATATTATGGATTAAGGAGTAATTACAACTTTCAAGTTTTATTATTTAAGAAACACATTTTGTAAGACTTTAGCTAGCATAGATAATCATTTCTTAGATAGACATGAGCAAAGTAAATTGAAACTTGAAAAGGATTCATCATTCTAAACGTCATTAAGGACATTTGTGTTTCACAGTAGAAGGTCGAAATACCAACTTTAACAGAAGTCTGAAAATAGTTGATTACAATCCTCAAGGAAGACCTGAGGTGATCAAGACTTTGACAGAGGAAGAAGTAATTGCAGATGTGGTGGAAATAGCAAGATAAATAGAATAAGAAGTGGAGCTTTAAGATGTGACTTAATTGCCACAATTTCATGATTAAACTTGAATGTACAAGGAAATGGTTTATATGGATAAGCAAAGAAAGTGGTTTCTTGAGATGGAATCTACCCCTGGTGAAGATGCCATGAACATTGCTAAAATGACAGCAAAGGGTTTAGAATGTGGCTTAACTGATAATGAGGTGGCAGGGTTTGAGAGGATGGACTCTGATTTTACAAGAGATTCTATTGTCAGTAAAATGCTATCAAAATAGTGTGGCAGGCTACAGAGAAATCTTGCATGAATGGAAAAATCAGTGTCCCAAACTTCATTGTCTTATTTTAAGAAACTGTCTCAGCCACCCTAAACTTCACCAACAACCACCCTGATCATTCAGCTGCCATCAACATCAAGGCATCATCCTCCATAAGCATATAGATTGTGACTGGCTGAAGGCTCAGATAATTGTTAGCATTTTTAACAATTAAGGATTGTACATTTTTTTAGACACAATGCTATTGCACACTTAATAGAGTATAGTATAGTGTAAATATAGCTTTTATATGCACTGGAAAACCAAAACAATTGTGTGACTTGCTTTATTGCGATATTTGCTTTGTTATGTTGATCTAGAACCAAACTGGCAGTATCTCCAAGGTATGTCTGTAATTCCCAACCATATGATTTAATCCTGTTATTTACCAGTGAAAAAGGATTATAGGTTCAGCAAGAAAAATGGCCCTCCAAATTCAGCATTGATATTATGCAAATAAATATACTATAGATTTACTTTATTTTTTATTTTGGAGTTTGCTGCATGGTTTCATATTTGTACATGATACTCTTTAAACCAAACTGATAAAACAGCATATTTAGTAATACATGTTTTGTTAGAACTTTCACTATTTGTATATGTAATTATTTTGAATATTTTTACTTAATATTATTTAATGTAGAGAATAGTGTCCTCTAATTATAGCCTTAGAGACAGGAGTTCTGCCATTTTAGATTTAATTCATGTGAACACTTTAACATTCCTAAATTCCATATTCTGTTGCTAATTGCTACTTAGCATTCAATTTTCAGTATCTTTGAATTTAAGCTCATAAGGCCCTTTGAATATCTCCTGAAAGTCATTGTTTTGGTGTATTGATGTCAGCTCATTACCTAATTCATCAAAGTGACACTACATTTTAATAGACTACCAAAGTATTAATGCCCTATTTCATGTAGAGATAAAAATCCAGAAAACGATCTAGTTAGAAAATCCAGTTAGAAAAAATTTATAAGTTGAAGCTTCTTGTCTGTGAAGTTTGCATGTCTATCTGTCATTTTCTACTGGCAATTCATAGTAAATGAAATTGAACAAGGGCAGACAAAATTATTTTTAAAGCTATACTAATCCATTGTACTTAATTAAATATGACCAACAAAGATATACAACATTCCATTAACTATTTACCATTGTATTTGCCTTTTGTTCAAGAATTGCTAACCATATCAAAATTTCTCTGCTCACTTTTATTATTAATTTCAAGATATAGAACGAATACCAATATCCCTAACTCCTGTATCTGTACCAAAACATTTTTGGACAAGGTCATTGGTTGCTAACTATTTTTTTTTCATCTCTAAATATGTATAACTTTTTTTCTGAGTATATTTGGGGAATTGAACTGCAAATTCCACTAAGAACATGCTTGTCATATAAATTATTCTGATGAATCCAACAACTGCTCTCTATCTGCCCTGTGACCACCGGCTGTAGCCATCCTCATCTCCTGCCTGGAAAACTGCAAAATCCTTTTTTTAAATCTGAGGTTCTACTTTAGTCCATTATCAACCATTGGTAGCTTAAAGACAAGTACTGTCCAGACAAAATACATTAAAACAGCTCACATCCTTGCTTGGACATTTCAATGGTTTCTTTTTGCTCTTAGATGAAATTCCAAACCACTTTTTTAGAAGATACTCATGAGTCGTCACCTGTTAAAACTCTAGCATCAGTGTGTAGCATCTCTTCAGTTTATTTTTATTTTTTTTTATTATTAGAGACCTGAAATACTTACATTGTTTTTAATTTAACTCAAGCACATTCAAGCCCCGGGTGTTTGAACACTTTCTTTTCTTGGCATGCTGTTTCTCTCTATCTTACTCATAACATTTGATCATCTCGTCACAGAGGCATTGCTGCAACCTCTATACAGTACAGAACTATGACATCCCCAGTCACTCTCAGCTCACACTGCCTAACTTCCTTAGAAACGGGACGTGAAAGCTCCATGAAGTCAGTCAGGAGTCCTGTTTTTGTCTTGTTTTATTTTTCCTCTTGAAATATTCCAGGAAGGCCACATATGAGAAATCCACGTTAAATGAACACTTACACAATACTCTCTGTATTAGTGAAGACATTAGATTCTGTTAAAAATAACCCCCCAAATTTCAATGGCTTAAGGGTTTATTCTTTCTGTGACTGGCTTATTTCACTTAGCATAATATTCTCAAAGTTCTTCCAGTGGTTCCATACAGCAGATTTTCTTCTTTTTAAAAGCTGAATAATATTCTGTTTTATGTGCATATTGCATTTTCTTTATCCACTCTCACAGCACCGTACACTTAAAAATGTAAGAGACTAGGTCTGATGTTGTTTTCTTAGCACAATTTTAAAAACAAAATTTTATTCCTCACCCACCTAATTATGCAGTGTTTGTAATCAATAGGTTGATTTCTTTTACACATTGACTGTTCTTTCATTTTGTAGCTTAGCCATTAGGTGATTCTGCTGCCCAGTGGAAACAAGAATCTCTGTAGAAACAGACTGTTTTTAGCACAAACTCTTTCACCTTAGGTTTGTTGTTGTTGTTGTTGTTCAGCTTAAGCATAATACTGATTTTATTTTTTAAACAATACTATCTTACAAATCTTTGTGTAGCGAAAGTCTTTTTGGCTCTATCCCTCTCAGTTTTTGTCACAATAACAAAAGATTTCATGCATATATAATCTCACAGAGATAAAAAGTATGAATTCATTGCAGTAAGTTTCCCAGTGGTCTGTCTTTTCTTCAGTGATTTTATCCAACAAAGGAAACAAAAGTTGAGATTTATTATATGCCCAAATCTGTAGAGTTCAATGGTCAAAAGAAAGTACAGATAATTTTAGAAACCATAACGGAATGTGTCTCTATTTTACACATTCCACTTTTCAAAGGGCCTTTTATTCTTGTAGTACATGTTGTAAAATAAACATGTAATGCCAATCATTGTTCTAATAATCGTAAGATTATAGTAGGTACTTATACTTGTGAGGTCTTGTGCCAATAGCATAAGGTACCATTGAGCAGTCCACTCCCAGCTTTACATTAGAAAAGATCTGTAAATCAGGTAATAATCATTTTTGCTGATAATTGCTCAACATGAGAATAAAAACAGAAATTAAAGTAAAAGTAAACAATTATAAAGGAAGACAGTATCCTTCTCGTTTTCTCACTGGATATCCGTATGTTTCTACTGTGGAAGGAGGTGCATCAAACATTTTAAGCATGGAACTAACTCCATTCATTCTGCTTCTGTGCTAATCTAACTAGTGATTCTATTCAGTTTTTCACACAAATGACAGCCTTCATTGATTGGTGGCCCTGAGAGCCACCAGTCATCAGAACTACTGAAGTTCTCATTATAGAAATATATATTTTTGATTTATTAATTACATATATTGTTGCTTTAGGTATATTTTGTTCTCTCTCTCTTTCTCTCTCTCTTTGTGTGTGTGTGGGGAGGGGGGTGAATGATGCACTCAATAGCTGCTCATCTCAGGAATAGTGAAAAAATTGAGATTCTGAACCTGTAAAATACAAGATTGTACCACATTGATGTTTCTCTTCTCTTTTTGCCTACCAACCAACACCTGTGTTCTTTGGGAAACATCAGGTCTTGCTCTTTTTTATTTTGTAAAACTTTAGATTAAGGAAATAATACTACTCTCATTTTGATAAGAAAAAAAGAACAGTCTTTTCAATACCAGGATTTTAAAGGCAGTCTTATCACATGGTTTCTTCTGTGTAATGGATAAGGCAAGATGATCTACTAAGAGTGAGTAGGTTTAAATATTTATGAATAATAGATTCTATTTGAGTAATTGCTGTGAAAAAGGTGAAAAGTAATTTCCAGGAAGTAGATCAAAACAAGGGGAAAATAGAAAGAATTTGACAGCAGGTTTTAGCAACTATTACATTTGGTGACCATAAGAGCACAGTAGTTCATTCATTTTCTGAAATAATTTTCCCGTAGCATGCTTCTTTCTTCAGAAAAGTTCAGAGACAGCTGATGATTAGGCACAGAGTGACATTGTTTTGTAAAAGACCAATCTGAGGGCAGTGAATTATGGAGTCAAAAAACACCAGAAAATGATAAATGAGGAGAAATACAAGGAGGTAAGGTCTATAGGAACCATTCTGTTACCATCACCTCACACAGTACGTGATATGTTTTCAGTACCTTATTAACAAAACCTTAAGCTATATAAAGTTATAATCCAATATTTCCATGTTTAGAAATTTATACTATAAAAATGCTTACATAATTATACAAATATGTAACTAGAGAGATATAAGTAAAAACATTATTTGTAACAATAAAATGCCAGAAATAAATATACACCATAAAGTGGAATATTATTATGTAGACATTAAAGTGAATATGAATCTACAGGTTAAAGAAAATTTTGATTTTTTTCCTAGACCATCACGAAGACTAGTTTACACAATTATACAAAAGAACTAAGACAAAAGAAATGGCTGAATATGGAATTGGTTATTTTCATGCCTACCTCCAAAAATTTTTGAAAACAATAAACTTATTTTCTTCACTTTTCACTCCCTAGGAAGTGGTGAAAATTTTGTAATAAAGAAAATTTGTTCATTTTGTTATTAAAAATATTTCACTGCCAACCTCAGTAAGAGTATATGAATAGAAAAAAGGAAAATAGCACTTTAAATTTAATGAAATAGGAAAAAATAGCACATAATTATTTCTTTAGCTCCTTTTAAGTAACTCTACTCTAAATGAATTCTTTGAGTAGTGTGGAAAAGGTAAAATCTATTCTTAAACTTTGTAATTTATATATCCTTTTGAAAATCTTCTTGAATGGTTCTGCTCAAGTATGTTTCATTGGCTGTGAAAATTATCTGATTATATATGGATACCCTTGAATTAAGTAAGCAGCCTTTGTAACAAATCAGAAAGTTGCATTTTAATTTGCAGTTTCTTCTTGATCTACTGCTAATGAAAGTTTCACTGAGTTATCTGCTTAAAGGTGAAAATGCTAATTAAGAGTTTCTCATCAGTGATAATTCAGATATGTGGAAAAATGATGACATTAGGTCTTTGTCTTCTTGAGTTAACTTATTTTATGCTCGGTCTTCTCAAAATTCTGATGAAAAGGAAGACAGTTTATAATTAATACTTTCCGTTTCATGCAATAGATGTTCTCCTTTAAAGGAACACATAAAGCGTTTCCTCCTTTTCTAATGTAACTTCATAATATACACTTTAGTAAGCTAAATCTTGCAGACTACTTTTTAAACTACAAATATAATGCTACACTTTAGGTAGCATCTATAACAGTTACTCCTTTCAAAAATATATGTTAAATTTTAGAATTATTGATGTACCAGTTTGACATTTCTAGATCTAGGGAGAATAAAACATTTCACTTTTACTATTCTATCATATGTGATATGTAATTTCAAAGTTCACAGCATATACTAGTCTGTGTGTTAGATAACTCATGGGACATAGAAATCTATCCAAGCAAGAAACCATCCCTCTATATACAAATATAGCTATGGCTTACAAAATGACAATACATTCTAAAAGGCCAGGTCATCTGATTTAAGCCATAAACATGTAAGCATACTTACCAATAGTAAAGACTGTGTGTGTGTGTGTGTGGTGTGCCTGATTGCTTGTGTGTGTAATCAAATTTATATTGTCTTACAGTAACACTATACCCAAAAACACTTATACCACGACATGGTTATGGTGGTAAAGTGATGGCATATTCCAAAGGCATAATTTTAAAAGGTCTAACAGAGAACCAGTTGCAAAGTGTTTGACAAAGACTTAATGACTATCAATAAAGTATAGTGAATATTGTTGCCAGTTGTAACCCTGAAAAATAATACCCCAGTGAGAATTGTAATAGTGGAAGAAAGCTGTACAATAGGGGCTGTGTCTTTGGGATTGAAACAGCCACTGGTAAAACCACAGCCTGAAGAAGAATGGCCAAAATACTTCATACTTTCTTATCTTCTGCCATCTAATCATCTGTTGTTAAACCCACTGGGCAAAGACAACTAAAATCCAGAGAATAAGGAAATCCTTGATGCAGTTCATAGAGGTCGATAGTAGAGAAGGGAAAAAATGGAACTGGAGAGGAAAATGGAAAACATCTCATGTGTACTTTCAGCATATGTTGTGCTCACAGATTAGAAGAATCAACAAATAAAGATGTCAGGTTTTGTTTTGTTTTTTTTTTGTTTTGTTTTTTTTTTGATGTACATATAGGTTAAGCACAAACCAATAAAATCTCCAGGGAAAATGTTTATTGGAAACTACAACCTGAATTCTAAAATATAGAAGACAAGGTGAACTGGAATAGCTCAATATTCCAATCAATTTCTCTGAAAAAGAAGAAGAAAGTTAAAGCATCCACACTATCTGATATCAATACTCACACATGAAACTACAAAAATCAAGATAGCATGGTATAGACGAAAGGACAATGAAACAGAATAGAGTATAGACATAGACCCACATGCATAAGTCCTTGGTAAGAGGCTACAGAGTCCTTTTGGCACTAAAATAAATTATTGTGAAATAGTACACAACTGATCAAAACTAAACAAATATTCTGTAGGTTTTCATTATATTAAGTCTTAAAGTAACATATTTAATTGAAAACACAGCTTCTAACGAGACAGGAATATCTCTAGTTTTTCCAGTCGTTACATCTATCTATGGATGAATGTTATTTATTTTCAGAATGAGATAAAATTTCAGTATTAATTCTACTTCTCCCCATCCTTTTAAAACAACTCTAATTGCTTAATAAGTTGCTTTCATAAATAAGTAGAAAGAAACGGAACAGGCTTTTCATAGCAGTATAACATGTTTCTTTTACTTTTCCTAAATTATGTCTAAAACTTAATATAATTTAATATAAAATGTTTATTAGTAAATAATTAAAGTTTGTTTTCAATTTTCCTAAAATTATGACTTAGAAATAGCCTAAATTGAAAAGGGATTTGATTAGTTTGATTCTGCCTTATAAATATATCATTGACAGGAATTACCACATTTTTAGGGTTTTACACTGTAGGGCAGAATAACATCATAAGTATGGGTAAAATATGTCATTCCCTTGAAAATCAAAACAAAAGTCCTCCTTGGTAAAGGATGCCTGAGTAAGGGATACTGGCATAGCCACTAAGCTATGGACCTTTTCTGATGCACATCAACTTTAGAAAATTGGACATTTAAATGTCCTAGTTTAAGACTATTGTTCTAAAGTAGAGTAGAGGGAAAACACTGTATCTACTCAGCATATAATGCTTTGATTTCCCCAGATTATAAAATGTCCTGAGAGAATCCATTCATCAGTCACACATCTGCTGAAGCTCTTAACTGTCATTAGTCCTTTAGGACACTCAAGTTTATAATTAAAAATGAATTATGAAATCAGGATAATTACAAAAACATACCTTTAACAACGTATTACAATTAATTCCAAAAAGAAAAAAATGTACTTCAATTTGCCAAGAACCAATTGATGTTAAATGCAGCATTTCTTCTAATGTTGTAACCTCAATTTGAGAACACAAAAGAATAAGGACAATGAAAACGTATTTTTGTCTTTCCTTCGTTACTCTTCTCTTTTTTACCAAATGAAGAAAATAAATATATGAGAATGATATATACATTCACACATACACACAAATGCACATTTACATATATATTTTTGTATATTTACAAAGCCACAAAGAAGCACACAAACACAAATTTACATATGACGAAAGTCAGTTTAATTAGCCGCAAAGAAATGTTATTGTAGAAAGGAATGAAGAAGAAAAGTCATCTAGATTGAGGAGATATTTCTACCAGAGGGACTTATACACCTGTCTCTGCTTTTTTCTTCGCTCAATACTATGTATGTGAGATCATAGAAATAAAGGTGTCAGCATTTTGCTTTTACTTTTTACCGTTACTATTGTTATTTTACGGTTTTCTTTTTCTTTTTTCTTTAAACATCTGTTTATCTGTGATTATCAGTTTGGGAAACCTTCTAATTTTCTTGATTATATCTTCCCTAATGGATTCAGTGACCTAGTCCAGGGTCCTCAATGATGTCCAAGAGGGTTTTACCAGCAGCAGACCTGAGACATAGATTCCAGTGAAAGTTACAGATTAAGAAAGTATGCCCTGAAGAAAGCATTAAATGTATCAAAAAAAAAAAAAAAAAAAAAAGGAAAATAGTAAGACCAAGCTAGAGTAGGAACTTTCTAGGAAGGATGACACACTCACTCTGATCTTGCTGGACGATCTAGAGTCCAGATTATACCCAAGTGTCTCTTCTTGAGTCAAAGGAGTTGGATTTTATAATCCCACACTAATTAGTGATTGGTTATAAGCTGCAAAGGTTGGGGTTTTCTAAAACTAGCTAAAGCATGCAACTATAGAGACAGTTCCAGTGCCAAGGGCCAAATCTCTAGGAGTCATAGGTGCCACCTCTGAGCAGCAAAATGAACAGGACCTGGGGGATGAGTACAGAGAGTCAGTAAAGAGATCTGAATTAGCCGGGCGCGGTGGCGGGCACCTGTAGTCCCAGCTTCTCGGGAGGCTGAGGCAGGAGAATTGCTTGAACCCGGGAGGCGGAGGTTGCCAAGGGCCGAGATTGCGCCACTGCACCCCAGCCTGGGCAACAGAGACAGACTTGGTCTCAAAAAAAAAAAGAGATCTGAAGGGATTTGAGTGACTTACAGTAGTGTCAGCTCCAGGGCCTGATACAACTGATGTACTCTTTGTACCTATCAAGTGGTTCCATTTCATAAATAAAGGGGGAAAATCTTCTTGGGATAGTTGCCAAATAAACATTCTAGATAACCAAATGTTCTGGTTAGTTATCCATATTTCAAAGGTCTTAAAATAAACTGACACTGTAAGATACTGGGAAGTGCCACAGCACTATTATGCTTAAAATTATTATAATGTTGTTGCTATAGTGTAAGAAAATAGTTTTCCTATATTTAAAACTGTGAAAAAATCAGATGAATCTTAACCGTATCAGCATAACCCAGCAAAAGACAGGCACAGTGGCAAGCACCTGTAGTCCCAGCTACTCTGGAGGCTGAGGTGGGATGATTGTGTGAGCCCAGAAGTTTGAGACCAGCTTGGGCAACATAGCAAGACTCCATCTCAAAACAAAAACAAAAACAAAAAAACATACACACACAATTACATTGGCATATTTTTGGGATCACTTTACTAGTATGTATGATAATATGGTGTCAGAGGAATACCACTCTATGTTGTGTGATTTCCTGTGTTCAAAAGTAGAATGTAGTAACAGAGTTACTTATTGACATCAAGTTACTTATTGACATCAAGATGTCAATGAACAAAAGAAAAAAAAAAGTTTAAGCAATGGTCTCATCTGAGAGTCATGAAAATAGCATAATGGGTGAAAATTAGGAATTGGAGTTAGATCATGTGGTTCCAAATCTTGTGCTGCCACTTACTAGCTAGCTGTGTGACCCTAAGCATGCTAGTTAACCTCTACATGTTTCCATCTTGTCATCTCTAATTTTGGGATAAACTCTAACTCTTAAATATAGTTGTTATGAATGCTAAATAATTTAATATAAGTATAGTGATCAGAAAAGAGTCTACCAGATAGGACAATTTTAGCGTGTTATTATTTTTACTTTTTTTTTTTTTTTTTTTTGAGAAGGAGTCTCGCTCTTGTCACCTCAGGCTGGAGTGCAGGTGGCCAGATCTCACTCACTGCAAGCTCTGCCTCCCGATTTACACCATTCTCCTGGCCCTCAAGCCTCCCGCAGTAGCTGGACATACAGGTGGCCGCCACCTCGCCCGGCTATTTTTTTTTGTATTTTTTTAGTAGAGACGGGGTTTAGCGTGTTAGCCAGGATGGTCTCGCATCTCCTGGACTCGTGATCCGCCGCCTCGGCCTCCAAGTGCTTGGGACTACAGGCTGAGCCACCGCGCAACCGTGTATTTACTCTTAAAAGAAAAGTTTCTAGGCAAAAAACTAAAATTCAAAATGATTTATTCTCATAGCAAAAGTCAGCAAACTTTTCCTCTAAAAGGCCAAACCATAAATAAATGTTGATTTTGCTGGCCATATGGGCTTTGTCACAATTATTCAGCTTTGGTCTTGTAGCTTCTAAACACTCAAAAATAATATATACATGAATGAGGGTAGCTGTGTCTCTAAAACAAGCATCATATCCAAAACAAGCAGCAGACTGGAATCAGCCCAAGAGTTGCAGTTCCTTGAATCCTGTCATAAAGTAACAACTTCCAAATTCTTTTTTTTAACCAAAAATAAAGTTAAAGAGATTCTGTCTCATTTTATAAATACCATAAATATTTTGTGAATACGCCAAAGACAATCTGCTTGATGAATGCTAACCTGAACAATTTATTAATCGTAGTCAAGGGAGATCAATTTGAGATTTGATTCGGGGAGAAAATGAATTGCAAAACTCAAAGAGAACATACTAGCCCTGGTTCAGGAACAGCAAAGATATAAAATATCTGGGACACCAAACACTGAATATTTTTATTAATATGGCACATGGCCCATACGCAATATGCCAAGAGAAGCCAACAATAAAATAATCTTTTCCCAATTACAAGATTGAATTGACATTACACTACTTGGTTTAATTGAAAGTCCAATACAATGAGGAATGCTGTCTTCTGGGATGTTATTATGACAACACCTAAATGACCCAATCTCAAAGATTTCTAAAATAGCAGAGGACAAAACTTTAAACAGCCTACAGATGTTAAAAGAAAAAGTTAAAAAAAACCCAAAGCCATATCAGATTTTATATAGAGTATATTTGCTACATGTATCATTTGAAACACCAAACAGAAATAAGACTTTTTAAAGACTTTTTTCTGAAATGATTTAAAATCTATCTACTAAAATATATGCTTACAACTATACGCATATAGTTTATTTTTCACAGCACTTATTAAACAGACACAAATGAATATACACATACATGTAAACACAGATGACCAAAGAGATTAAGCACTGGATATATATATATATACACATATATATATATATGAGATACATACAATGAAACCCACAGGACACAAATTTAGCTCTAATAACAATTTTATCTTTCATTCACTATGGAATATTAAGTGTCTTATCCAAAAGTGACAAATGAAAAGTCCTTTTACAATTGTTTTTATTATTTGGTTGCTGTTGTTGTTGTTACTGTTTTTGAGGCGAAGCTTTGCTCTTGTTGCCTGGGCTGGGGTGCAGTGGTGCGATCTTGGTTCACTGCAATCTCCACCTCCTGGGTTCAAGCGATTCTTCTGCCTCAGCCTCCTGAGTAGCTGGGATTACAAGCGTCCGCCAGCATGCCCAGCTAATTTTTTGTATTTTGAATAGAGACCGGGTTTCACTGTGTTGGCCAGGCTGGTCTCGAATTCCTGATCTCAGGTGATACACCCTCCTTGGCCTCCCAAACTGCTGGAATTACAGGCATGAGCCACTGCGCCTGGCCTATTGTGTGTTTTAATATTCTGAACATTTTCTATTTATCAAAATAAGCATTTTAATTAGAATAACTTTTTATGATTAATTACTATGTTGGTTGTTATATTTTCTATTACAATTTTTCATTTTGCTCTTCCTGCATCTATTTTCACCCATTTTATGTCTTAGTAAGAATGGTAAAGGAAAATTATAAGGAATTTTGTATTTAACTTAAAATAATGCATCTATAATTTTGTAGAAGTCTGTCTGTTCACATTTATTGTAATAACAGATACATGATTTATTTTCAATTTTTTTCTGTTATTTTTTCATTTTCTTTTCTAATTATTTTCTGGAAGCATCATGGTGCTATTAAATCTCTTTTCTTCTTTTTTATGCATATTTATGGAGATTTTGTTTAATTATTATTCTGTTAAAGTTTACTTTTGCTTTCCTGGTATTCATATTCAAATCTATTTTCTCAACTATTATGTGAAGACAAGGTAATTATTTCCCTCTCGAAGGCACTCTCTTCTTCTAATGCTTTCTTTAAAATATTTTCACTTCCACACATCTCTCCTACCCTCACGAGATTATGCCTTTTCTCAATCCTTAATATTAGGCCACATTGTAATAATTAGTATTTTGAGTCCTTGTTTATTACAAAGATTTACTTTGAAACATGTCTCTTGTTGCATTTTTTTTAAAGGATTCATGTTAATTTTTAGAAGTCTGTTATTTTATATATAGATCTATTATACATATATAGCAAGGTCTGTGTTCGTTATTGTTTTCTTCTAATTTTTCCTGTTTTGAATCTGCAGTTCCTATTCACTTGCCATTTACTATGGGTTTTTTCTTAAGCATTCCCTAGTTCAGAGGTTGCAATTAATCCTTGTGGTTGTCTTTCTATTTTATTTTATTTTATTTTGTTTTATTTTATTTTATTTTATTTTATTTTGTTTCATTTTGAGACGGAGTCCCACTCTGTAGTCCAGACTGGAGTCCAGTGGCACAATCTCAGCTCACTGCAATCTCTGCTTTCTGGGTTCCAGTCATTCTCCTGCCTCAGTCTCCCGAGTATCTGGGATAACAGGTGCCTGACACCATGCCTGGCTAATTTTTGTGTTTTTAGTAGAGACGCGGTTTCACCATGCTGGCCAGGCTGGTCTTGAACTCCTGACCTCAGGTGATCCGCCTGCCTCGGCCTCCCAAAGTGCTGGGTTTACAGGCGTGAGTCACCACGCTCGGCCTGTTTCTCTGACTTTAAAGATGACTAATTATTTGGTTTTTAAGAGATTCTTGGGTTGTACTCCTTTGCATGTAAACTAATATGTAATACGTAAATTAATATTATTTTAGCGTATTCTGACTTTCAAATATGCAATTGAATATTTAATGTAAATCTGAGTACGTCTTTATTATTCTCATTCCCTATTTTTCTGTATGAAAGCTGTCATGCGCGTCCACGTGAAGAGACCACCAAACAGGCTTTGTGTGAGCAGTAAAGCTTTTAATCACCTGGGTGCAGGCGGGCTGAGTCTGAAAAGAGAATCAGCGAAGGGAGATGGGGTAGGGTCGTTTTATAGGATTTGGGTAAGTCAAGGAAAATTACAGTCAAAGGGGGTTGTTTTCTGGCGGGCAGAGGTGGGGGGTCACAAGGTGCTCAGTGGGGGGGCTTTTGAGCCAGGATGAGCCAGGAAAAAGAATTTCTCAAGGTAATGTTATCAGTTAAGGAAGAACCGGCCATCTGGATGTGTACCTGCAGGTCACAGGGGATGTGATAGCTTCGCTTTGGCTCAGAGGCCTGACAAAAGCTTATGGGTTTTTCTCTTTATCTTTGCAGTTTGGGACTTTACCAGGGCTTGCTTTTTCTGTTACTGATTGGGTTTTGTCCAGTTCAAGGAGTTTTCTTTCGCCATGGCCCTTACACTTTCTGCATATTAGGGATTATTGCCATATTACTGAACACCCTTATTGTTTTCCTCCCGATTTCAATTTCTTCCACACTTTGTTTCTTAAGGGTTTTTTGAAATTTTTTTGCCTATAATCTTTTTTAAAATAAACTTTTTTTTTTTAGATAACTGTAAATTCACACGAAGTTGTAAGAAATGCAGAGATCTCGGGTACACTTTTCCTCCAATGGTAATAACATTTTACACATTATAGTATTGTATCCCAACTAGGATAGTAGTATTAATAAATTACACTGATTTTGTTTGGATTTCCTGGTTTTACATGTATTTATATGCACCTGTATGTTTGTGTGTGTGTGTGTGTGTGTGTGCATTTGTGCATATTTAGTTTACTGGAATTTCTATCACATGCATAGGTTTGTATAGCCAAGATAACAGTCATGATCCCTCCTTCAATGTATAACTTACCCAACTTCTCTGCAGCCTTGACAGCATCTGGTTTTGTCACTGTATTTTCTGTTCTCCAATCTACAACATGTGTAGTCATCTTTCGTTGTGGTTTTAGTCTGAATTTCTTTAAGGGCTAATGATGAAGATTTTTCAAGAGCTTATTTACCCTCTGTATGTACGCTTTGGTGAGAGGTCTGTGTTTGGATGAATGGAGGCAAGATGGTGCACTTCCGGGTTCTTCATCCCCCCCACCAACTTTTCCCGCGCGCGCGAAAATGCAGCCGGTGCCCGGGAAGGTGCAGACCAACTGGGCATGCGCCAGGTGACGTCAATCCGAAGAGACCAAGATTTACCTGGTCGCACCTGTGGAACGCCCCTGACACGCCCGTGCCCCGCCTATTGCCCTCCCACTCCTAGAAAAGTCGCTCCAGAGGCACGCCACCCGCGGCCTTCCTCAGTCCTCCACTCCTGTCGGGATGTCAGGACTGCGGGAACTCCGTCCGAGAGCCCCACCGGGGGGCTCTGTCGGCCTTCTTTGCCGGAGGCCGACAGACCTCTTCCCCACACCTTAGGTGACCAAAATAAACTTGCAGTTTTGCTCCTACACTTGCCTACTGGCTGGTTCTTTTGTGCCCGCTCTGGTGGTCTTAGAAAAACAAATCAGTCTGTTCATATCTTGTGTCTATTTTCTAATTGAATTGTAAGGGTTTTTTTTCATTGTTTTTGTTTTTATTTTATATGGTTGAGTTTTTAGAGTAACTTACATAATCCAGATACTAACTTTTAGGTGCATACATTGTTTGAAAATATTCTCCCTCAGGCTGTAGCATATCTTTCCATCCTCTTCACATGGTTTTCACAGTTTCACAGTGGAGACTTTTGTTTTGGTTTGGTTTGATGGGATCTAATTTAGCATCTTTTTCTTTTTTTGAATTATGCTTTAAGATCAAATCAGAAAAAATCTTTGCCTCACCCAGATTCTGAAGATTTTCTCCTTTGTTTTTTTCAAAAATGTTTGTTTTACTATTAGGTCTGTGATGGATTTTGAGTAAATTTTTTTATTAGGTGTTGGGCTCATATTGGGATTATTATTTTTTTAAATATTGTGTTTTATCTGGACCATTTGTTGAAAAGTCGATCTTTTCTAATTAAATTGCATTTAAACTATTTTCAAAAATTAGTTGGGCATATGTGTGTGAGTCTGTTTCTGAGTTCTCCATTCTGTTTCATTGATCTGCATGCCTGTTCTTCTACTGATGATACCGCAGCGTTTTGAGTCCTATAGATACACAGTAAGTCTTACTAGCAGATACAATAGTCTATCCTACTTCATTCTTCTTCCTCAAGATTGTTTTAGGATCTCTTGGGCCTGACCCTTCCATATAAATTTTAAAATAAGGTTGTCTATGTCTACAAAAAAAATTGAAAATAATTGCATTCCATCTACAGATTAATTTGGAAAAACTGATATCCTCACAAAAGATAAACATAGGATGCCTCTCCATTCACCTAGGTCTTTATTTATTTATTTACTCAGCATTTTGTAATTTTTAGTATACAATTTTGTATGTATTTTGCTAAGTACAAAAGTAAGAATTTCATTTTCTCTTTTTTTTCTAATCCTTCTAATCAGTGGAAGCATTTCAGTGTCTTTGAAGCAATTTTAAATGTTTTGAGTTCTAATTTTGTTTTCCACATGTTTACTGTAAATGTATCATCAGAATGTGACTTGTTTTCTGAATTGCTTTTGTATTCTCTTACCTTACTGAACTCAGTTGTTAGTTTTAGTAAGTTTTTGGTGGATTTTTCTTTCATGTTCTACACAGATAATCAGGTTATATGCAAATTGCTTGTTTGGCTCTTATTTTCCTATTGTCATGTTTTAATTTCTGCCTTATTGCAAGGGCTGGAGCTTTTATACTATATTGAATAACAGTAATAAGAGTGGACACCCTTGATCTTACTGGTCAAGCAATCAGGCTCTCCCCATTAGGTACAATATTAGCTGTGGGTGTTAGTAGGTGCTTTTTGTCAAGCTGAGACAATTCTGCTCTATGCCTAATTTGCTAAGAACTTTTGTCATGAATAAAGCATCAATTTGTCATACACTTTTATACATCAATGGTATAATTATATTACTTTTTTAGAATCCTTAATATTGCAGAATACATTGCTTTATTTAAGAATGACGAACCAACCAATCTTACAAACATAGAAGAAATCAAATTTGGGCAGGGCACGGTGGCTCACTCCTGTAATCCCAGTACTTTGGGAGGCTGAGGCGGGTGGATCATGAGGTCAGGAGTTTGAAATGAGCCTGTCCAGCATGGTGAAACCCCATCTCTACTAAAATTACAAAAATTAGCCAGGCATGGTGGCGCACGCCTATAGTCCCAGCTACTAGGGAGGCTGAGGTAGGAGAATCATTTGAACCCAGGAGGCAGAGGTTGTAATGAGCCGAGATTAGGCCACTGCACTCCAGCCTGGGTGACAGAGCAAGACTCGGTCTCACGAAAGAAAGAAAGAAAGAAAGAAAGAAAGAAAGAAAGAAAGAAAGAAAGAAAGAGGGAGGGAGGGAAGGAAGGAAGGAAGGAAGGAAGGAAGGAAGGAAGGAAGGAAGGAAAGAAAGAAAGATGGAAAGAAAGAAAGAAAAGAAAGAAGGAAAGAAGGAAAGAAAGATCAAATTTAGTCATGATGAATACATTTTCATACAATTCTAGAATTTACTTGCTAGTATTTTGGTGAGGATCGTTGTATCAAGTTTTTAAGTAACATTAGTCTGCATTTTTTTGGTTTTTTTCTTTTGTATTTTCTTTGCTTTTTGTGTAAGGGTAAAATAATTTTATGAAATTGTTATGTAAAATTTGTGTTAATTTTCTTTACATACCTGGTGGAATTCTCTAGTGAAACAATCTGTTCCTAAAGATTTTTTGATTATCTTTTAACTGCAAATTTAATTTTAATGGTTATAAAATTATTTCGATTTTCTGTTTAATCACGGTTGAATTTTGGTAGTTCATGACTTTTGACAAAATAGTGCCTTTCTTCTAGTTTGTCAAATTTATGAGCACAAAGTTGTGTGTAGCGCTATCTTGTTATTATTTTGATGTCTGCAGGATTTGTAGTAACATCTCCTATTTCACCTGTTTCATTTCTGACACTGGTGATTTGTGCCTTCCTTTTATTTATATCAGTATTGCTAGTGGTGTGTTAATTTTATTTATTTTCCAAAAAACAGATTTTTATTTAATGGATTTTGAGCCATCTAGATATTTCTCGACAGTAATTAAGTCAGATATAATTACTTATTTGTGAATCATTATTATTGGCATTGACATAACTTACATACAACTTAGAGGTATATAAAGATGCATAAAGAAAAGGAAAAGCAAAAGCAGTGATGATTGAGCCCATTTCAAAGTCTGTCAGAAATTTTTCCTATAGTTTCTTTCAGGAGCTGATATTCTTCCTTTTCTCAATACTTGTGATGGTAATTCCTCTTTTCTGTTTGTTCCACATTGACAACAACTAGATGCAATATGTATTAGTTCATTCTCACACTGCACTGATAATAAAGACACGCTTGAGACTGGGTAATTTTAAAGGAAAGGAATTTAATTGACTCGCAGTTCAGCATGGCTGTGGAGGCCCACGAAACTTACAATCATAGCAGAAGGGAAAGCAAACACGGTAGCAGCAAGGAGAAATGCAAAGCAAAAAGGGGGGAAAACCCCTTATTAAACCATCTGCTCTCATGAGAACTAACTATCATAAGAATAGTAACATGGGGATAACCACCTTCATGATTCAATTACCTCTCACCAGGTATCTCCCATGACACGTGAGTATTATGGGAACTACAAGATGAGATTTGGGTGAGGACACAGCCAAGCCATATCACAGTGCATCTTTGGCATTTCCATTCCTGGAAGTGGGAGTGTAAACTCTACCTGTGGAAGCATAAGGGTTCAGTGATCATATTTAACATCTTGATGAAACTGTGGAAGGAAGACACAATAGTTCATCATGGCCAAAACCTTTAGTATTAAGGACAAGAAAGATTTAGCCAGGCTAGTTAAGTGCTTGTCAAATTTTTGCTTAAAAAAAAATGGACTAGCTACTCTCTTATGGGATCTTATTCTAAAAGATAAAATTCTGTAATGGATTTTGAATTCTGGTAGAATCTGATATCTCACTTGAACCCCAAAATTTACCTGTTGCAACTTTTGCTTATTTGTAGAGAAGTAGGTATGTGCATTAGAGTTGGAAGAAAAAGGAACCCTGCCTGTATTAATCCATTCTCATGCTGCCATTAAAGATACACCTAAGACTGGGTAATTTCTAAAGAAAAGAAGTTTAATTGACTCACAGTTCAACATGGCTGGGGAGGCCTCAGGAAACTTACAATCATGGTGAAAGGGGAAGCAAATATGTCCTTTTCCACATGGTGTCAGGAAGAAGAAGTGTCAAGCAAAGGGGGAAATGCTCCTTGTAAAACCATCAGATCTCATGAGAACTCACTATCATGAGAACAGCATGGAGATAACCACCCAATAATTTAATTATCTCCCACCAAGTCCCTTCCATGACACTTGAGGATTATGGGAACTACAATTCTAGATGAGATTTAGGTGGAGACATAACCAAACCATGTC
This sequence comes from Rhinopithecus bieti, assembly GCF_001698545.2. NCBI lineage: Eukaryota > Metazoa > Chordata > Mammalia > Primates > Cercopithecidae > Rhinopithecus > Rhinopithecus bieti. The sequence continues at coordinate 273,208 of NW_016806198.1, forward strand.
ACTGCCCAACTCAAGCTACCATCTTCCCATGTGTTCTGTCTGGCAATAGTGATTGCAACAGAGATAATCCTGAATTCAATGGGCTTTATGCTTCCCATGAATCATGCTATTTTGAATGCTAGTATAGTTTTCAAAACAGACGCAATTAGATAAATTAGGCACTAGAAAAATTCTTGGACAAAATTTTGTAATGTAACTTCCATAAATGATAAAGAGTTTAGGTAACTAGTTCTTTAAGCACATGGGCTGTTTATGATATGGTAGTTAAAATAATTTGCATAACATTGACTATTTTCTATGACTTCTGATTAAATCAAATAGATGAAGTAAGACTATTTTCATGACAAGTGGGAAAAGCAAACATGTATCATTGACATTTCATTAACAAATGATTGTTCTCACTCATTCATTAGTTTGTAATTCAAAGTATAAAATAGCAAATGCTATCTAAGTATAAAATGATAACTGTGTTACAACATATAAAGAAATAATAAGTTTATTCCCTCTAAGTTAAAAAAGCATATTGTTTATGTTTTCAGAAATAGAATTCAACATATTTAAGGTCTATAGTCTTAGAGGATCTAAGACTCTCACATGATATTTAAAGAAAGGAAATACAATCTCATTTAAGAAAACAAAAAAACCTTCAACATTTTGAGGTATGTGATTCAGAAAACAATACCCAGCCTTTCTTTAGTACTCCCATATTAGAGTTGGATATTTGACAAATGTATCCATCTATCCACTGTATCATTGATTTTAGAGGTGATTTCTCACTCTGTAAGGGGTCTTCTCTTGAGTTTGACAGCTTTTGATGAAAATTAGAGAAGAATTACCTGAACTGAGACAGATGAGCCAAATTACATAAGGCACTGAAGATAAGTACCCCAGTCTTGGTCTCAGATTGCTGATTTATTTATCAGAATGCACTGGGGAAAGTAAAGTTTATCACAAGTGATTGAGGAAACAAGCAAAAAAGATAAAAGGGCAATAAATAAATAGTGTAACTTGAACATGTTACTCCTGAAATATCCACTAATCCTTAAACAAGATGGAGAAGAAGAACAATGTTATGCACACACATACAAACACACACACACACAACAACAACAACAACAGCACATTATAAGGCATTCTAATGAGAACAAAACAGAATATTTAAGTATTTGGTGAAATTGTAAGGTAGATAATAGGTGAAGTGACATGAAATTTGTTAATGAGAAAATAGTTTATTCTGTTAGCAACAAAATAGGGAGCATCCTCTGCAGCACAAATTATTCTTATCAAATTTTAGTGACTTTTAAGTTTAAGTTATGGAAATTATAGATCAAAACCATTAGAAACTTGCTATGTGGTTGATATTTTACTTCATTTGGGCTGCTATAACCAAATACCATAAGCTGTGTGGATTATAAACAACAGAAAAGTATTTTTCACCGTTCAAGTGACTGGTAAGTCCAAGATTAAGGCGCCAGCACATTTGGAATCTAGTGAGTGCATGCTTCCTAATAAATAGCTGTCTTCTTACTGTGTCCTCACATGGTGAAGGGAGCAAAGAAGCACTCTGGGATCTTTGATGTTGAATTGTATTGAAAACTTTTTCTGCGTCTATTGAGATGATCATATGGTTTATGTTTTTAAACACTGTTTACATAGTAAATCACATTTATTGATTTTATGTGTGTGTGCATGATGAAACAACCTTGCATCCTAGGAATAAAGCCTGCTTGATTGTGGTGAATTAACTTTTTGATGTGCTGCTGGATTCAATACTGGAAATAAAATTTTCTAGTATTTTGTTGAGAAATAATAACCATTCTGAGATGTGGAGAGATGGCATCTCATTGTGATTTTGAGCCCATTGCCCAGTTTCAAAGTCACTTCCGAATTTCCAGATATCTTTTCAGCAACACCCCACTCCTGGTACCAATTTACTGTATCAGTCCGTTTTCATGCTGCTGATAAAGACATACCTGAGACTGAGAAGAAAAACTTGTTCAGTTGGACTTACAGTTCCACATGGCTGGCTGGGGAGACCTCAGAATCATGGTGGGAGAAAATGAAGAAGAAGTAAAATTGGAAACCCCTGATAAACCTATCACATCTCATGAGACTTATTTGGTATCATGAGACTAGCATGAGAAAGACCGGCCCCCATGATTCAATTATCTCCACCTGGGTCCATCCCATAACATGTTGGAATTCTAGGAGATACAGTTCAAGTTGAGATTTGGGTGGGGACACAGCCAAACCATATCAGTCTCTCTTCTTTGATTTTGAAGAGTAGTTTCAATAGGATTGTGACCAGCTATTTTTTATATGCTTATAGAATTTGACTGTGACTGCATTTGGTCCAGGAGGTTTTATATTATTATTATTATTTTGTGTGTAATGGGTTTTTTATTACTGATTAAATTTTAGAGCTCATTACTGCCTTTTTGTTTGCTCAGGATTTCAATTTCTTCTTGATACAATCTTGGGCAGTTGTGTTTTTCTATGAATTTATCTATTTTCTCTAGATTGTCTAGTTTGTGTGCATAGTGGCATTCATAATAGTCTCTAAGGATCTCTTGAATTTCTGTGTGGTTGGTTGTAATATCACTTTTGTCATTCCTGATCATGCTTATTTGCACCTATTTTTTCATTGTTAATCTAGCTAGCAGCTTATTAATCTTGTTTATTCTTTCAAAAATCAAACTTTTGGTTTCGTTGATCCTTTGTATAATTTTTGGGTCTCAATTTCATTCAGTTCTACTCTAAGTTATTTCATTTCTTCTCCTAGTTCTACAGTTAGTTTTTTCTTGTTTTTCTAGAAGTCTAGGTGTAATATTAGATTGCTAATTTGGGATTTTTCTATCTTATTGACATAAGCATTTAGCACTATAACATTTCCTTTTAACACTGCTTTTGCTACATCCCATAGATTTTGGTATGTTGTGTGATATAATTTGGCTCTATGTCCCCACCCAAATCTCATCTCGAATTGTAATCCCCATGTGTCAGCAAAGGAGTCTGGTGGGAGGTGATTGAAACATGGAGACAGACTTCCCTCTTGCTGTTCTCATGATTGTGAGTTCTCATGACACCTTGTTTTTTGAAAGTGTAGTACTTCCTTCAAATTCTCACCTGCTCTACCATTGTAAGATGTGCTTGCTTCCTTCCCCTTCACTTTTCACCATGATTGTAAGTTTCTTGAGGCCTCCCAGTCATGCTTCTTGTTAAGTCTGTGGAACGGTGAGTAAACTTTTTTCTTCATAAATTGCCCAGTCTCAGATAGTTCTTTAGAGCAGTGTGAAAATGAGCTAATACACTCTGTCTGTTTTCTTTTATTTATCAGAATATTTTTATTCTGCCATAATTTTGTTGTTTATTCAAAAGTTGTTCGGGAGTAAGTTGTTTAATTTCCATGTGATTGTGTGGTTTTTAGAGAGCTTCTTAATATTAATTTTTACTTTTCTTTATCTGTTGTCTGAGAGTATGCTTGGTATAGGGTTTGACTTTTTTTTAACTTGTTGCAACTTTATGGCCAAGCATGTGGTCAATCTTAGAGTATGTTCCACGTACAAATGAGAAGAACTTGCATTCTGTGGCTGTTAGGTGGAGTATTCTGTTGTTGTCTATTAGGTCCAATTGGTCAAGTTATATTGGACATTTAGAATTTCTGTGTTAGTATTCTGCCTCAGTGATTTGTGTAATACTGTAAGTGGGTGGTTGAAATCCCCCCACTATTATTGTGGGGCAGTGTCTTTTCATAGGTCTGGAAATACTTGTTTGATGAATCTAGGTGCTCCAATGTTGATTGCATATATATTCAGGATAATTGGATCTTCTGGTTGAATTAAGCCATTTATCATTATTTAATGACCTTTTTTGTCCTGTTTTACTGTTTTTGGTTTAAAGTCTATTTTATCTGATATAGTAATAGTGACCTTTGCTCTTTTGTGTTTTCCATTTGCATCATAAATCTTCCTTTAATCCTTTATTTTGAACCTATAGATGTTGTTACATGTCAGATGACTTTTTCGAAGACAGCAGACAATTGGGTATTCTTGTTGTTGTTTTAATCCAATTTGGTATTCTGTGCCTTTTAAGTGGGGCCTTTAGACCATTCACACTCAAGGTTAATATTGATGTGTGAGTTTTTGATCCTGTTGTGATGTTTTTAGCTTGTTGCTCTGTGGTCTTAATTCTATAGTTGCTTTATAAATTATTTTCGGCGGAGCAAGATGGCCGATTAGGAACAGCTCCAGTCTCCAACTCCCAGCGCGAGAGACACAGAAGACCGGTGATTTCTGCATTTTCAACTGAGGTACTGGGGTCATCTCACTGGGGAGTGCCGGACAATCGGTGCTGGTCAGCTGCTGCAGCCTGACCAGCGAGAGCTGAAGCAGAGCGAGGCATTGCCTCACCTGGGAAGCGCAAGGGGGAAGGGAATCCCTTTTCCTAGC
>NW_016806198.1:282214-303374 GCF_001698545.2 Rhinopithecus bieti
GGCACATATACACCATGGAATACTATGCAGCCATAAAAAAGGATGAGTTTGCGTCCTTTGTAGGGACATGGATGCAGCTGGAAACCATCATTCTTAGCAAACTATCACAAGAACAGAAAACCAAACACCACATGTTCTCACTCATAGGTGGGAACTGAACAATGAGATCACTTGGACTCGGGAAGGGGAACATCACACATCAGGGCCTATCGTGGGGAGGGGGGAGGGATTGCCTTGGGAGTTATACCTGATATAAATGACGAATATATCATTTATGCTGATGAGTTGATGGGTGCAGCACACCAACATGGCACAAGTATATGTGTGTAACAAACCTGCACGTTATGCACATGTACCCTAGAACTTAAAGTATAATAAAAAAAAAAAAAGAAGAAGAAAAAATAAAAATAAAAATAATAAAATAAATTATTTTCGCTATGTACTTAAGTGTGTGTGCTTTTGTGGTAGCAGGTATTGTTCTTTCATTTCTGTTTAGAACTCTCATAATGATCCCTTATAAGGCTAGTCTAATGGTAGCAAATTCCCTTAGTGATTGTTGGAAAAACATATTTCTCTTTCACGTATGAAAGTTATTTTGGTGGGTTATGAAATTATTGGTTGGACTTTCTTTAAGAATGTTGAGGCCATTCATAGTGACTTACACCTGTAATCCTAACACTTTGGGAGGCTGAGGTGAGATGGTCTCAAGGCCAGGAGTAAAGGACCAATCTGGGTAACATGGTGGGACCCTATCTCTCCACAAAATTTTAAAAATTAGCCTTGTGTGGTGGTACTCACCTGTGATCCTAGCAAGAGGCTGAGGTGGGAGGATCACTGGAGCCTAAGAGGTCAAGGTTGCATTGAGCCATGATGTGCCACTGTACTACAGCTGAGGTAACAGAGCAAGATTCTGTCTGTAAAAGAAAATATAGAGGCCTGCAATCTCTTCTGGCCTGTGAAATTTCTGCTAAGAAGTCTGCTGTTAGCCTGGTGGACTTCTTTTTGAGTGATCTGACCCTTTTCTATAGCTGCCTTTAAAATCTTTTCTTTGCATTGACCTTGGGCACTCTAGTGACTATGTGCCTTGGTGATATTCATCTTCTATAATATCTCACAGATGTTCTCTGGATTTTTTGTATCTGAATATCTACCTGTCTAGCAAGATTAAGGAAATTTTCTTGCATTATTCTCTCAAATCTTTTTCAGGTGGATTACTTTCTCTCTTTCTCTCTCAGAAATGCCAATAACTTGTAGGCTTTGTTGTTTAACACAATCCTATATTTCTCAAAGATTTTGTTCATTTTTTAAAATTCTTTTTTCTTGAGTTTAGTCTGACTAGGCTAGTTCGAAAGAGAGATCGTCAAGCTCTAAAATTCTTTCTTCTCCTTGGTTTTGTCTTTTGATAGAGCTTTCATTTGTATCTTGAAATATCTTAAGTGAGTTTTTCAATTTCGGAAGCTCTGTTGATTTTTTTTTAAAGATGTTTATCTCCACCTTGATTTCCTAGGTTTCTTTAGTAGTTTCTTTGTGTTGATTTTCAACCCTATGTTGGATTTTATTAAGCTTCCTTGCAATTAATGTATTTAATTCTTTATCTATCATTTCTGAGTTTCTATTTAGCTTAGGTTCCATTGTTAGAGTATTAGTGTAATTTTTTTGGTGGTGTCATAAGATTCAGATTTTTCATGATGGCAGAATTCTTATGCTGATTTCCTCTCATCTGGAGAGTCTGGCACTTCTAACTTTTATAATTATTTTCATGCAGATATGATTTCCTTTTCTTTCCTTATATATATATTTTATTTACCTTTACCTCCCCTCTCTAGGAAGTGTGACTGTAGAGTATGTTGGGCAGGATTCTTTGGCTTTGCTGCTACAGCCCTGTCCACTTCTGTCCACAGGTTTTATATTGGGCTGTGGGGTTCCACCTATGGGCTAGTGGTTGGCACTTGCTCATAAGAGCCAGTTGTGGCACAAGCAGACGAATCCATATCTGATCTTTGCTTACTGTGAGGTTCTCTGTTGTCTCAGGTGTTGACTGGGACAGTGGAGTGGCCAGTGCCCTGAGCTCTTGTTCCTTGGCGATAGGGGAACACCTCTGGCCTGAGCTGGAGCCCCAGGCTTGCCCACAAACATACCAATGGTGAGCACAGACACCAGTCCTGACAAGGGTGGCTGGGAGGAGCTCCTGGTGAAAGGCACTGAGGTCTCTGCCACAGCATGAAGTCATTGCACTGACTCCCCATCCTAGATAGGAAGTAGCATAATCTGTTTTCCGTCACACCCCAGTTCCGTATGACTCCTCATTCAGATGCACATTGTAGTCTACCTCTGGACCCCAGTGTGGATGAGAGCCACAGAAAACGCTGTTGTGTGACTATCCATGGGAGTGGTTTTAGGGCAGAACCTTGTCAGTCAGTCTAATACAGATACCTTTATAGCTCTCTTGTTTTCTGATGTGGAAGGCTGCTGTTTCACGTAAAAGGGAGGGAGGTAGGTATCAGTTGTGCTGTCAGTTGCTTGGGTCAGCCTGACCTCAGGCTCTGTTGGAAGTGGTCAGGTGCCAGCAGAGTTGGAATAGGGTATGTACTTTTCCAGTCTCCAGGCCCCTCGATTACCCACTGGACAGTGTGTATGAGTGCTGAAGGGGCTGGACCAGGTTTGGGCTAGCCCAGAGTTCAGGTGCTGGCTGTGATGAGGAGGGGCAGGCTTGTTCCTGAGTCACCAGCTGAAATCTCAGGCAGGCAGAAGGTTTATGTAGTGGGAGCCTAAAAGAAGGTTGCAGACCTGTAGGGTAGGGTTTTTAGAAGGGCTTAGACTTCAGCTGAATTGCTCAGGTCGGGGTAGGGTGTTGGAGGTGTGCGAAAGCCTTCAGCTTCTCTGTTCCCTTCCTAGCCTGAGGACAATGGTGGCAGGGGCCTTCCACAGTCACAGCTGCACTGCCCCAAAGAGTTCAGGCAGGGGTGGGGCGGGCACACTGGGAGTCCAAGCCAGTGGGCCCTGCCTGGTGAGGAGCAGGGGTCACACCATCCGTAGTCCATCTGCTCCCCAGCACCCAGCTGCAGCCTCTGACCTAGGGGTGTGTGAAAGATCTAGTCCTCTCTTGTTGGCAGGTATACGGCAGCTGGTACTGGGCTGCTCAGGGATCCAGGGCCTGTGGGGCTTCACGTGGGCTTGAGCGGTGCCTCTGCACAGACTCCAGGTGGTTCTTGGTGTTACTCTGGAGGCCTGGGGGTGTCGGGGTGTTCTTCTGAACCCGGCATTGCAAACGTTTGTGGCAGAAGTATGGGCCCCAAGGACTTTCATGCACTCAACCATTCCCCATGTTACAGAGATTCCCCTGGCTCCACAGCAGTCCCAGGAGGGTGGCTGTCTGGTTTCATCGTGCTCTATTCTCCATAAGTCCTATCACTTCCTTGGTGAATACCAACGTGATCGCCTAGAAAATCCACTTTAAAAGCTAGCGTTTATTCACCACTTTGTTTCCTCTCCGTGAGAGCCTGATGCCCTGCCTACTTCTAGTCAGCCATCTTGAACCAGAACCTCTGTTTCTTTGTTTGTTTTTTGTTGTTGTTGTTGTTGCTGTTGTCAGCCATCATGAGGAATTGTCTCAAATTCATTGCTAAAATCAAGGGGAACTATCCATCCATTGGTCATATTTAGTATTAGCAATATTACTTATGGTATGATTTCAAGGGAGCTCCTAGAAAGTAACAGTTCCTTTAAATATTTTTTGTAATATCATTTTATTTTATTACACTTTCTAGAATATTGTTGAAAATTAATATTGTTAGCACTTGGTTGTTTCTGTAATTTTTTAATTTTCAACCTCAAGTTTCACTTAAACAAACCTCAGTCTGCTTACTTTCAACTGTTAATGTTAGAGGTACATTTTTAGAAACAACTAAGTATTTGCCCATTCCAAGTTAGATGGTACCGAAAGGAGGGACTGTCCAATTCTGAACTTTAGAATATATACTTATCTTTATGCTACTTCGCTCCCTTTCCCTCCATGAAGTCCCAGAGATTTATGATGATCTGTAATTAATTAAAGTGGCATTGACTTGATTTGAGAGATTTGAATTTAGAGACAATAATCCTCTTTTACTACTCTCCTTAACTTCATCACGTTTCATTTTTTTCTGTTAACTGTGTTTATTTTACCATTTTTAATTTTAAGATAATTATTTTGAATTAAAAAGTTCTGAACAAAACATAGTCAAATAATGTTCTACATCTGTCCTTTATTAAAAATACAACTCACACCACAGCAGTACATTTTTCAGGCTTTTGATGAGGCCAAACCAGCTGCTTTCCTTTGTCCTTCACTTTCCTCAGAAGTTTTCTTTAATTCTGGGCTTTAACCTTCCTGACTACACATACTCTCTGCTTCTCTTTCAATTATTATACACTCCTCTAAGTCAATCTTCAATTTATAACATTGTGCCCTTCATGGTTAGATCAGTTTAAATATCCAAGTGAAACATGTAAAGTGTTCAATTTGAATACATAAAACAATGCAGCAGTAGTTAAAATCACATGTACCATATAAAAACTATGAGCCTTAAAGTATCACCCCATTAGGAAAGACCAATTAAAAAGTATGGCGCTTTCACTCTTCCCTGACGGTCATTAGAGCAAAGGTTTGACAGATTGAAAATTTGGTCTGAATTACTTATATTGAATATTTCTTAAAGAACTCTGGTTCTTTTTAATCACACTACAACATTCAAACTGATTTTAAACTATTATTTAAATTTTATAATTATATAGTCATATACTAATCAAAAATCAAGAAAGGAATCTACACTTTCTATTAGTCCATTCTCATGCTACTATAAAGAACTGCCCAAGACTGGGTAATTTATAAAGATAAGAGGATTAATTGACTGACAGTTCCACAATCCTGGGAAGGCCTCAGGAAACTTACAATCATAGTGGAAGACAAAGGAGAAGCAGGTACCTTCTTCACAGGTGACAGGATGGAGTGAGTGCAAGTAGGGGAAATGCCAGATGCTTATAAAACCATCAGATCTTGTGAGACTCCCTTGCTATCACAAGAATAGCATGGGGGTAAACTGTTCCCATGATCTGAGTATCACCACCTGGTCTTGTCCTTAACATGTGGGGATTATGGGGATTACAATTCAAGATGAGATTTTGGGTGGGGACACAGCCAAACCATATAAGTCAGCAACTGGCCCCTTCCAAATCTCATGTCCTCACATTTCAAAACACAATCATGCCCTTCCAACAGTCCTCCAAATTCTTACCTCATTCCAACATTAACCCAAATGTCCAAGTCCAATGTCTTATTTGAGACAAGACAATTCCTTTTGCCTGCTGACCTGTAAAATCAAAAGCAAGTTAGTTACTTTCTAGATAAGATGTGGTTACAGACCTTGGGTATGTAGATATAACCATTCCAAGTAGGAGAAACTGGCCAAAACAAAGGGGGTACAGGCCCCATACAAGTCAGAAATCCAGTAGGGCAGTCATTAAACCTTAAAGTTCCAAAATAATTTTTTTGACTACATGTCTCACATACAGGTTATGCTGTTGCAAGAGGTGGGCTCCCACAGCTTTGGGCAGCTCTGCCCTGTGGTTTACCAGAGTACAGTCCCCCTCCTGGCCTGCTTTCATGGGCTGGCATTTAGTGCCTGTGGCTCTTCCAGGTGCGCAGTGCAAGCCATCGGTGGAGCTACCATTCTGGGGTCTGGAGGATGGTGGCTCTCTTCTCACAGCTCCCCTAGACCCCAGTGGGGACTCTGTGTGGAGGCTCCAACCCCAGATTTCTCGTCCACACTGCCCTGGCAGAGGTTCTCCATGGGGCCTCTGTCCCTGCAGCAAACTTCTACCTGGACACACAGGCATTTCCATAAGTCCTCTTAAATCTAGGCTGAGGTTCTCAAACCTCAGTTCTTGACTCCTCTGTACCTGCAGGCTCAACACCATGTGAAAGCTGCCAAGGCTTGAGGCTTGCATCCTCTGAAGCAACAGCCCAAGCTGTATGTTATCCCCTTTTAGGCACGGGTGGAATTGCAGCAGCTGGGATGCAGGGCACCATGTCCCGAGGCTGCATATAGCAGGGGGGCCCTGGGCCAGGTCCATGAAACCATTTTTATCTCCTAGGCCTCTGGGCTTGTGATGGGAGGAGCTCCCATGAAGGTCTTCAACATACCCTGGAGACATTTTTCCCACTGTCTTGGTGATTAACATTCGGTTCCTTGTTTCGTATGCAAATTTTTGTGGCTTGCTTGAATTTCTTCCCCAGAAAATGGGTTTTTTTTTCTGTCACATTTTCAGGCTGCAAATTTTCTAAGCTTTTATGCTCTGCTTCCTCTTGAACAATTCTCTGCTTAACATTTTCTTTTGCCAGATACGGTAAATCTTCTCTGTCAAGTTCAAAGTTCCACAAATATCTAGGGCAGGGATAAAATGCTGCCAGACTCTTTGCTAAAGCATAGCAAGAATCATCTTTGCTCCAGTTCCCAACAAGTTCCTCATTTCTATCTGAGACCACTTCAGCCCAGACTTCATTGCCCATATCACTGTCAGCATTTTAGTCAAAACCATTCAAGTCTCTAGGAAGTTCCAAACGTTTCCACATCTTCCTATCTTCTTCTGAGCCCTCCAAACTGTTCCAACTTCTGTCTGTTACCTAGTTCCAAAGTCATTTCCCCATTTTTTGGGTATTTTTGCAGCAGAACCCCACTACCTCAGTACCAATTTACTGTATTAGTCCATTCTCACATCGCTATAGAGAACTGCCCGAGACTAGATAATTTATAAAGGAAAGGTGTTTAATTGACTCATGGTTCTGCATGTCTGGGGAGCTCTCAGGAAACTTACAATCATGGTGAAAGGCAAAGGGGAAGAAGGCACTTTCTTCACAGGGTGGCAGGATGGAGTGAGTGCAAGCTGAGGAAATGCCAGACACTTATAAAATCATCAGATCTGGTGAGATTCACTCACTATCAAGAGAACAGCATGGGAGAACCTGCCCTTATGCTCTGATTACCTCCACCTGGTCCTGCCCTTGATACGTGGGGATTATTGGGATTATATTTCAAAATGAGATTTTGGGTGGGGACACAGCCAAACCATATCACACTTCTCTGTGAATGTATCTTCAGAATGCTTAGATTTGCAGCAGCAGCTCTTCCCAGGCCATAGCTTTCTCTTCTTCTTTCCACAAATCCCACCATCAACTTTCCAAAATGAATAGATATTCTCCTTCCAGGCTAGACTCTGTCAGACTGTCATGACTGCTTTCAGAAACAACTGTGCTTCCGGTTTTGGAAGCAGACTTTTCTGTGTTTTGATGGAGGATGTTTATATCATGAAGGTTAACTCATAGGGACTGCAGAAACATCACACAGCATAATGGAAGAAAGAGAAACTGGATGAAGACTTAACTGGAATCTATAAATAAGGGTAGCTGCTTTTATTCTATTTTACAAGGCAACAAGAAAAGGCAGGACAAAAAGAAAAAATGAAGGAAGAATAGATGAAGTCGGAATTAAAATTTAACTTTTTGCCAAATGGAGTTCTTAAGGAGAATGAAGCAAAGATGATTAAAACTTTAATGTTTTCAAATCTCTCAGTTTTGCCTAAATCCCATTTCTTACATAGACACTAGATTCTAGCATAGGTGTCCAATCTTTTGACTTCCCTGGACCACATTGGAAGAAGAATAATTGTCTTGGCCACACATTAAATACACTAACAGTAATGACAGCGGATGACCTAAAAAAAATTACAAAAAAAAAGCCCTATAAAGTTTTAAGAATGGTCCATGGGCAATGGGGTTGGACAAGCTTGTTCTAGACTTGAGAATGGTATTGCCTATCAGCAAAGTTCAAATGATATAAATGCTAAACTTCAATCTTTTTAGAAACTCTGTACAATAAGTTGATGTAACTGATATTTAGCACAGGTATCACATCCCGTCCATTTCATAATGCCTTTAAAAATTATTTTATGTATGGCTTTTTTGTGTGTGATGGAGTTTCACTCTTATCCCTGAGGCTGCAGTGCAATGGTGTGACCTCAGCTCACTGCAACCTCTGTCTCCTGGGTTCAAGCAATTCTCCTGCCTCAGCCTCCTGAGTAGCTGGGATTACAGTCGCCCACCACCATGCCCAGCTAATTTTTTGTATTTTTGTAGAGACAGGGTTTCACCATGTTGGGCAGGCTGGTCTCGAAGTCCTGACTTCAGGTGATCCACCCACCACAGCCTCCGAAATTTCTGGGATTACAGGTGTGAGCCACCACACCTGGTCTTAAAAATTATTTTAAAATAACAGCAGTTGTGCCTTTGTATAAATTCGAGTGATTGTTACTTTCCTGGGTGCCAGGAAAATCAAAATTGGCTGGATGACTTTCAGAACCTTAAGAAAAGTCTTTCACTTACATGTTCCACTTGAAGTGAATATCGAAGACATTTGCTTAGCAATAATTACGTTATTTAAGTTTGATCCAGTTTATGATTATTTGTGCTTATAACCATTTCCTGATGTAGTTTCATGAAATTCCTTTAACAACTTTCATCCTTTCAACAATCAGCTGCCATACAAACAGGTATGTCTAAAAGGCAATTTCCTCAGAAGCCGACCCTGTGGGAGAGATCCTTATATAAGTGATCTTCAGGGGTTACTGGCAGGAGAAACCTACAGGGCAGTGAGAGATACATAAACAGGGAAGGGAAAGAGCCTAAGCTAAGATATGGACTCAGGTGAAGGGTAGCCTCATCTGAGCTCATGAGTAGCTCTGGAGCATAAACTCCAATACCAGATTTTCCCAAATATTATGGAACTGAGCTCAGTAATTGTCTAGAAGCTGCCCTAAGAACTAGAGAAGGGTATAGCATCCCAGGCATTACCCAAGAAGATTCCTATTGGCTATGGGCAATTTTTGATGAAGAATGCAATTATGAGTTGCTAGTTTCTAACACCTGCAGCAGCCAATGGAGAGAGTCATAGCCTGGTTAAAAAAAAAAAAAAAAATCTGGGTGGAACATCATCAATATTGGCTACAAGGAAGAACAGAAGCAGTGAGCAGTAAATTAAGTTGAGAAAGTCTTCAGAGTTATTTTCCTTAAAGATCGTGATTACTCTAGTGAGCAGTTGAATCTTTGAATTTATAGAAGCAATAATTTGCCACTACAAAAACCCCCAGATGGATTGAACCAAGCATACCCAGAATCTTGTTTCAAATGATGATTTTTTTTTACATTCATTCATGACATTCCCTTTATCCTGCATCATATAATATCATGTAAATGTCAGACAAACAAATCATGCTGTAATTTCTCCATAGAACTAGGGGGAAAATGAACAGGGCCAGCTTGTTTCAAATGATGTTTTTTTATTACGTTCATTCATGACATTCCCTTTATCCTGCATCATATAATATCATGTAAATGTCAAACAAACAAATCATGCTGTAATTTCTTCATAGAACTAGGGGAAAAATGAACAGGGCCAGCCTTAGTTATCTAATTACACCTTAATCACCGAAGAAGATAGTAAACACCTTGCAAGGCAAAAGGCAATGCCATGGACTGCAGAGGAAAAAAAAGAAAGAGAAATGCAAATCAAGTTAAATTTGAAATATACTCTGGTATTACCTGCCCCTTAAGTTGGAGATAAAGTCATTACTAAATATTCTTCCTTAATCTTAAACAATAATCTATATGCCTTATATATATGGTAATTGTCTTCCAAGAAACTGATTATGTAATAACTGCATGTATTCAAACCTTTACTAATAACTCAGAAAACGAAGTATATGGTCACCTTAGTAAAATGAAAAATATACATCAGTATTCAATACAGATAATATATGTAAATGCTAAATTTAGACAAAATATTTATAGACAACACATTATGAAAAGTAACTAACAGTAGAATAATAATTTTTTGTTGTTTAAGTTCTTCTGGGGAAAGTATAGACTATTTTAAGCATGAATCAACAATGAAGTTCATATTTCATTTAAATTTATATGCACAACACATGCATGTATGCATATATATATATATATATATACACATACACATACATACGGTTTTTGTTTTTTTGTTTGCTTTGTTTTGTTTTGTTTTTGAGATGGAGTCTCACTCTGTTGCCCAGGCTAGAGTGAAGTGGTGCAATCTTGACTCACTGCAACCTCCACCTTCTGGGTTCAAGCAATTCTCCTGCCTCAGCCTCCCGAGTAGCTGGGATTACAGGCGCATGCCACCATTCTTGGCTAATTTTTGTATTTTTAGTAAAGAAAAGGTTTCACCATGTTGGCCAGGCTGGTCTCAAACTCCTGACCCCAAGCGATCCGCCCACCTCAGCCTCCCAAAGTACTGGGATTACAGGTGTGATCCACCGCGTCCGGCCATATGTATACATATAGTTTTAAAAGCTGATTTAATCATGTCCCTTCTGTCAAGAGAATGGAATAAATAGACTATGTGTGGAATGTGTTCATGGTATACTTTATTGCTTTGAGGCTGATTACTCTTATTATGTTATTACTGCTCATTCTTGAATGGGCAATTTAATCAGAGGTTTTTAAAATAAAAGAACAGAGCGAAGGTTCTGCATATAGACTTTTCCCAGTTTCACAACATGGAGCTATTTAGCATAGGTGTTTCTATAACTGTTATAACACTGCCAGCTTTTGATTTTGTTTATAGTGCCGTGGGGATCCACTGCAGCCTGTGGCATCACAGACAAGGCAGCATCTGGCGCCGTGAGATGGGAGAGGAGAATTCTACTTGTAGAATACTAAAACATTTGCTAGCACAAATCTGCTCAGGATTTCCTTTTCTCCCTCCCCATGGTAATTTTGTTTTTCTCCATTTATACAAATTGTAAATAGATCAAAAAGCCATTTATTGAAGAATCACTAACAGCAAAGTGAGAAATCTAACTTAAATGAATAAGCCCATTCTTTGCCCAAACACAATAATTTCCCCTAAAGTGTGTTTAGGGGAAATCATTTTTTTGTGTGTGTTCTTTTTTTTTTAATTCATGCAGTTTGGCATTATCTAACATTTGGTTTTTCCTTCATTATGCTGAGAAACATTTTAGTAATCTTATATAGTTCTCTGATAATTTCTTTTTTTCTTTTTTTGAGACGGAGTCTGGCTCTGTCGCCCAGGCTGGAGTGCAGTGGCCGGATCTCAGCTCACTGCAAGCTCCGCCCACCGGGTTTACGCCATTCTCCTGCCTCAGCCTCCCGAGTAGCTGGGACTACAGGCGCCCGCCACCTCGCCCGGCTAGTTTTTTGTATTTTTTAGTAGAGACGGGGTTTCACCGTATTAGCCAGGATGGTCTCGATCTCCTGACCTCGTGATCCACCCGTCTCGGCCTCCCAAAGTGCTGGGATTACAGGCTTGAGCCACCGCGCCCGGCTGATAATTTCTTTCTTTCAGTGGTCATATTGAGAAGCTATGCCTTTTTCATCCTTTATAGAAGTAATATTCTTTGAATACACTATTCTTGCTATTCTAATATTTATAAAAATAT
Organism: Rhinopithecus bieti; assembly: GCF_001698545.2. Lineage (NCBI taxonomy): Eukaryota > Metazoa > Chordata > Mammalia > Primates > Cercopithecidae > Rhinopithecus > Rhinopithecus bieti. The sequence goes on from NW_016806198.1 coordinate 293,738, forward strand.
ACAAAAGTGGTAATGAAATATTTATAATAAAACATTGTACTACAAATTTTCATTGGCGTGAAATAGAAGCCTATCTCTGAGTATGATTCCATTGAACAATATGGTCATTATATATATATCTATTTTCCTATATTATTTTGCTCTAATTGTACTATGATTTATTTCTATAATTTCACATACTTAATTCTTCCACATGTAAATTATATATGAGTTACATTTTATATTTTGAATATTTATAAGTAAACACTAATCTGTAATTTTCTTTGACACAAATTTTTTCCAGTTATAAAAACACAAATACTATGAAATAAAGCAGAATCACTTCAGTGCCAGTTCAGTAGATCCTTCTCAGTGGCTGCAAGAGGCATTTTCTTGTTTATTGACACTTTATGGCATAAGTTTTTGGCTTAGATTCTTTATAAAAGGGATGCAACTGTCAGTCCAAGAAACATGTCTTTTCTACAGACATGTTTAGTTTGATTTTACAGTGTTTAAAATAGTCCAACTAACATTCAAAAGTTGCAAGATTTCACTTAAACATGTAAAAATAAGGCTTCTCTTGAAAAACAAAATCGGAAATGTTGGTGGTAATACATCCTGATTTTGGTGGTAATACATCCTGATTTTAACCTGGTAACGCTTAGCTGCAGTTGGATGACAATGTTTACTTTAGTTAGTTGGCAGTACCCACCATATTCTCTGGTCACATAGTGAATGCTTACAAACTTCACCTCAGCCTTTTGAAGGTTTTCTAAATTTTTATTTATTTATTTATTTTTCTATTTAAACAAACAACAATGCCCCATTAGAGACCTGAGTTTGGGCATCCTGTCCAAACAGGTTTTGTTTATTATCTTTTTTACTTTTATTTTTGCTTTTGCTTTTACATAGTCTAAGATAAGTGTCCTTCAGTTCAAACAATCAGAGGTATTCTGGTCAAGCTTCCTGAAAAGTTAGATGAAACTTTTATTCATAAGATCATAATTCACTCTATTTTCTTTAATTTTATACAATTATTCTTATACAAACCATTCATTAATAAAATATACTGTAAAAAATTAAAATTTAAAATACTGTTTCATTCACAAAGAACATTTTGATGTAATATATTCCAGATCACTCATATAGGATAAAAAATATTTAAAACAGACTTTTACCAGTCAGTAGCATGCTGATAATATTACATATATATTTATGTATAAATGAATATTTATTTATTTTTTAAAGTGATTATAGTCTAGTGACTAATTTACAACATATGTTTACAATGAAAATATAAGCCCATTCGATGCCAAAATAATACATGACTACATTATCATTTTAATGGTTATATAATATTCTATTTCATGGATATTAAAAAGAATTACTACTATGGACTACAACGGGTCTTCCATTATGGGCATTCAGATTCCATGGACTTTTTTGCTATTACAAACATTGCTTCCTGGACATCACTAATGCAGAAATTTCCCAGCTGTGCTTAATTACCTGGAGATAAATTCTTGATGAAATTTAGCCAGATGAAAGTATCCATATTTTTAAGACTCTAATGTCTCTTATCACATTGCACTTAGAAATATTATAACGATTCATACTTCTACCAACAGCATATGAAGAAACCAATTTCTCCTCACCACATAGTGGTATTAGCATTCCATTAACAGAGATGTATTCATTTAATGAGGTTTTAGAATACAGAAAACTAATTTGTAAATGGCAGTCCCAATGTTATTTCAGCAGAGGGATGTGTCCATTAAAGTCCATGGTGTCCCATCATTCATTTTGCATCAGTGCTATGGCAGAGTGATCAATGCCCCGTGACCTAGGGTGAGTTCTGGAGACAGTCTGCCTGGATTTAAGTCTAGCATTACTGCTTACTAGCAGTACTATTTGAATTGCAGACTACTTATTTTGTCTCTTTTTTGTGGTTTTAGGAAATGCAAAATATCTTACAATAAGAGTAAGTAAAATGGAAAAATTTTATAAGATTATATTATTACATATCATTTACTTTTCAATGAAGTAGGTAAGGACTAGTTTGCATATCTAAAACAATATCATGCAGAATTATATTATTAGCAAACATGAGTTAGATTCAAACCAAGGTCTCCATGCTTCAGAAGCCGGTTCTATTTTTTTATTTTATTTTATTTTGAGACTGAGTTTCGCTCTGTTGCCCAGACTGGAGCGCAATGGCACGATCTCTGCTCACCGCAACCTCTGCCTCCCAGGTCCAAGCAATTCTCCTGCCTCAGCCTCCCGAGTAGCTGGGATGACAGACATCCACCACCACACCCAGCTAATTTTTGTATTTTTAGAAGAGATGAGGATTCACCATGTTGGCCAGGCGGGCCTCCCAAAGTGCTAGAATACAGACATGAGCCACCGTGCCCAGCTGCCAGTTCTATGTTTTGCATCTGCATTGATGTTTCTCCTTGTAATATTTAGGACTTCATTTTTAAATACATACACAATTTCAACAAAACTAAAGAGAGTTTCAAAAGATTTACAATAGATTTTATAAAAGTTCCATCATATGCTGGTAATATCGCCTACTTAATGTTAACCAACAATTAGTGAGTTATTTTGCATTAATTTATAAAAATGTGAAACATTCCTAAGACTTTTTAAAGCAATTGCTTTAAAAGTTGTCCTCAGTTTTAAATTTTCAAATACATTCAAACATTTAATTAGACATACTTAGGAACTCTAGGGTCTGAAAAAGAAAGAAAGCAATCAGTAGTGCATCTTTGAAAAAAAGGAAAAGTTAGTAAATTGAATACAAGATAAAGACTTAGTAGAAGAAGAAGATTATAAGTATTCCTTAGAAATTCACTACCATCATGTTAGCCCCTAATCAGGTTTAGTTTTTTAAATTTACATTTACAATAATTAAAGTTAAATTAAATGAAAGCTTCGTTTCTCAAATTCACTGGCCATATTTTAAGCTCTCAATTGCCATATGTGGCCAGTATGTACTGCATTGGACAGTGCAATTACAGAATATTTTACATAATTGCAGACGCATTTTATGAGAACACAAAACAACATTTAATGGGGGAAAAGTATCACACCTTTCATTGTCAAAATGTCATTGCCAAATCATCACTTTTTTCAGAGTTCTTTTCTCAAGAAAAGTGCAAGAAATAAAACAGTGACGTAAATACAGGGCACATTAGAAAAACAGTTCAAGGTGGTATAGATAGGTAGACAGATGATGGATAGAGATAGATAGGTAGAAATATGAAATTAGTGTAGAATAGTTTTGATAAATAAAATCAATATAATAGTGCACATAAAATATAGCTGGTATAATATAACTATTTAAAAAATGGGAATTCTTTTTAATACTGTTTACTGAAAGTGACTAAAATACAATTATTGAGATTCAATTAACTAGATGAAATGAAAGTTAAAAGAAATTTATTCTAGGCCTAAAGCTCCATTACCATGTGACAGCAAATGCCATATTTATTTCCATAGTATTTTATGGGTAGAAAATTCAAACCTGTAAGAAAATGTGACTTCTATCAAAGATTCTGTATTGGAAGGATGGAAAGGGCATCCATGGCTCTGATTCACTTCTGGCTTCAATGGTAGCATCAATACTGTAGATGAACTAATGCAAACTGGCTTCAGCTAAACATCCGACTTAAAGTCAGAATTAGGCCTAGATCCCAGATTTTCTAACAAGCTCTGACAAATAAATACTCTGATTATATTTTTGGCCTCTGCAACATTATGAATAATTTGTCAATTCTACATATATTATTTGTCTAGTATATGATAAGCATTCTGTGGAAATGAAAAATATCTATCCTTATGGGGCTTATATATTTATGGAGCAGCAGTCAAACTGGTAAGAAAAATTTGTAAATAAATTAATGAGATAATTTTAGATTATAGTCTATAATGCACTTTCAGATATAGTAACATTAGGAACATACAACACTTAACCTAAGGCTAATAAACCTTCAAGGATTTGACTAAGCTCACATGTCATTCAATGGTAGATCTGAGGATCTACCCTGAGAGTTTTAACTGCATGCATGCATGATACTTTTCTTAGTCTGTTATAACAAAATGCCTATACTGAGTGGCTTATGCACAAGAAAAACTTATTTCTCACAGTTCTGGAGGCAAGGAAGTCCAAGATCAGGATACTGGTAGGGCAGATCTGATGTCTGGTGAGGGCACTGTTTCTTTTTAATAGGCTGCACCTTCCAACTGTGTTCTCACATGATGGAAGGGATGGGCTAGCTCCTTGGGGTCTCATTTATAAGGGCACTAATCCTACTCATCAGGGCTTTGTCCTCATTACCTAATCATCTCCCAAAGGCCACACCTCCTAATACCATCATCTTGGTGGTAAGGTTTTAACATGAATTTTGGAGGGACACAAATATTGAATCTATAGCAGTATTCTAGTATGATAATATATTTAATTTCAAGATAAGGCATCTGAAATAAATCATTAAAGATCCAATTCATATATTAATAGTTTGATTTTCTTTTTTGTTGTTGTTGAGACAGAGTCTCGCTCTGTAGGCCAGGCTGGAGTGCAATGGTGTGATCTCGCTCACTGCAATCTCTGCCTCCCAGGTTCACGCCATTCTCCTGCCTCAACCTCCCAAGTAGCTGGGACTATAGGCACCTGCCAGCCACCACACCCGGCTAATTTTTTGTACTTTTAGTAGAGACAGGTTTCACCGTGTTATCCAGGATGGTCTCGATCTCCTGACCTCATGATCCACCCGCCTTGGACTCCCAAAGTGCTGGGATTACAGGCGTGAGCCACTGCACCTGGCCTGGTTTGATTTTCTTAAAGGAAGGTAAATATAAGTTGCACAAATCTTTTCTTGTTCAGTGCCTTCAAATCTCCCTAAATGAAGATTTATAATTTAACTGGGTAGTAAACTTTGTGATTTTGCAACTCCAGCATTCAAGGCAATACTATATCTAAGGAAGAAAATCAATTTTAATGTAATTTTATTCTTTTGGCCTATTTCTGAGGTCTTTAGTTGCATAGCACAAGATTGAGAACCAACCCACACTAGGGTTTCGTTTTGTATTACTAGGTTTTGTGTTTCTTTGACATTGTTGTTTTTTCTTTATCCTCTATTCCTGATTTCATCTTTCTTTTCTGAGATATGTCCCAAATGCACTGATGTTTTCTTTCTTCCAAGTCATTTGCTACATATATATGTATATATGTATCCTTGAAATAGACATTATTTTTATTAAAAAATACATTCTTGTAGTTATAACTAAATAAAGAGTATTTTGTTCTTCAGTATTAGGCTTAGAGGGGCTTATTTTATTCTAGGTATATTATCTCTAAGAAATACCTAAAATATAAGAAAAAACGTGTCATGGGCAAAAGACAAAACACCCTGCCTCGGTCTGAAGCCCTGAAACTGGATGCACATCCACATCTATTGACAAGGTTCAGTCTTTCGGTGTTTCTGAGAATAACAGAACACACCCAGTTAGCTTCTGTATTAGTTTCCTATTGCTGGCATCACAAATTATTATGTACTCAGTTGCTGAAAATAATGCATATTTATTATTTGTTCTATTCCGGTTCTGTAGGTCAGAATTCTGACACTGGTCTCAGTGTGCTAAAACAAGGTGTCAATAGTGCTGTGTTCCTTTCTGGGGACTCTAGAGGATCTGTTTCCGGTTCTTTCAGGTAGTTGGCAGAATTCAGTTCCTTGCGGTTGTAAACTGCTGGTTGTTCACAGAGTCCAGAAACATCCCACATCCCTTGGCTTATGGCTCCTTTTTCTTTGAAGCCAGCAGAGGTAGGCTGAGTTTATCTCATGCTTAGAATCTCTCTTGCCTCTTATTCTGGGGCATCTCTCTAACTCAAGTTCCAGAATGTTCTTTGGTTTTGAAGAGTTTTTGTGATTATGTTGGAATCCATTGTATAACCAAGGATAATCACTTCATTCTCAAAATCCCTAATCATATCTGCAGAGTTGCTTTAGTCATACAACACATTCACAGGTGTCAGGGATTAAGGAATTGACATCTTAAGACTGACGAGTTCATTATTTGGCCTACCAGAGCTGCTGCTTCTTATTTGTTTATTAATAAGTAAACAGACTTTTTTAGAGTAGTTTCGTATTTATGAAAAATTGAGGAGAAAGTACAGAGTTTCCATACATCCTTCTCCACTGTACCCTCCTCCTCCCCAGTTTTTCCTGTTACTAACATTTTGCTTTAGTATGGCACATTTGTTAGCATTGATGAACAAATATTGATATTATTAACTGAAACCCATAGTTTAACTTAAACTCTTTGTGGTATATAGTTCTATAGGTTTTGACAATTATATAATGTCATGTATACACATTGCAATTATAAAACAGAATAGTTTCATTCCCCTCTGCTCTAACTAGTCATCCCTTCTTTCCTTTCCTCAATTTCTAGCAACTGCTGACCTTTTTATTGTCACTGTAATTGTGCTTTTCCCAGAATCTCATATAGTTAGAAACAAACAGCATGTAGTGTTTTCAAACCTGTTTCTTTCACTTGACAGTAGGCATTTAAGATTCCTCCATGTATTCTTTGTGGCTGGATTGTTTATTTCTTTTTATGGTTGAATAATATTCCATGAAATGTATGCACCCCAGTTTATCTATTCACCTATTAAAAGACATTTTGATTGCTTCCAAGTTTTGGCAATTATGGCAAAGCTGCCATAAATATTCATAGATAGGCTTTTGTATGGACGTAAGTTTTCAACTCATTTGGGTACATACCAAGGAGCACAATTGCTGGATCATATGGTAAGACTATTTTTAGCTTTGTAAAGAACTGCCAAGCTGCCTTACAATGTGGCTGTAGCATTTTGCATTCCCATCAGCAATTAGTGAGAGTTCCTGCTGCCAGCATTTGTTGTTATCAATGTTTTGGATTTGAGCCATTCTAATAGGTGTGCCATGGTATCTTGTTTTAATTTTCCATTTTTTAAAATGTCACGTAATGTTTAACATCTTTTCATATGCTTACTTGACATCTGTGTATATTTTTGCACCGCCTCTTCAAGAAATCAAACAATTCACTTATTTTCTGAAAAATAAGTAAATGTAATTTTATGTGCAGATTAGTCACACATACTTGTTAGAACCTACATGGGGATTTCAAAAAGACAGGATCCTGAATCATACAAACTTCTCCCAAATACATCACGACTAGCTTTAAATCAACAGCAAAGAGTTGCTAGAGGCAAAAGCAGGAAGATTGTGAGGAAGGCTACAAATTTGACAAACTCCACAATAATAGAAGAGAGAGTGACAGGAGAAGATGCATGGAGCACCACAGAAGAGGGTAGCAATGCCTGGATGGCTGGTGCTGGAATGTTTACTGTACAAAGATCTGCAAGAGAACTCAGCAGGTAGTGTGGCTTCTCTCTACTAAGGCTGGAGGCACTAGCTATTGCACCAAAGCAGACTAGAGAACACACAGGCTCCCTGGCTCATCCCTTACCACAGAAGTATATACTTATAAAGTTGATGCTGCTTTATATACTGTTATACAAAAGCTCTGCCTGAAAAGAAACCAGAGATTTGAAGAACAATACCTAAAATAAGTAACCTAAACTTAATAGCAATTACTGAAGGAGACAGGCGGAAATGTTAACAACCATCACTACATAACAGCAGCACTGAAGGACAGTCCATTACAGTTTCTTAGACATCTTTTCTAGTACTACAGCAATAAAAGGTATGATCAGAATTTAAAAGTCCAAAAGAGGAATTGAAAAAGAGAAAACATAAGGACTTGGAAGTTCAGGCGGAAGACATATATTCAAAACAGAGCCAAGGTATGAAGAGTGAGAAATCTGAAAGAAGAGGAAATATACAAGACTTGGAAGACTTCTTGAGAAGACTTCATATATGTGAATTTTTGCAGATACTAGAAAATAAACAAGAGAATGAAAAACATAAAATAAAGAAAATGTACGTGTCATTAGTGATATCAGATCGGCATCTCCAGAGTAAAAGTTCGCATGTGCTGAAAGGCAGAATTGATGAAGTTATACACCTCTTGGCATATTTTGGTAAATCCTCTAATTCAAATTTTACAAACTTTCAGAAGAAAAAAACACAGTATTTGTGAAGGAAAAAGAATTGGACTGGACTTGAACTTCTTAATTAAAATACTGAATGCTATAAACAAGTGGACAATGCTACATATTTTTGTAGTTACATTTAAATTGAGATGACTAGGCTGATGAATGATGTACCTTCTTTGCTAACTTTTCCTAATGGGAAAGATAATATATATATGACAAGGAAAACATAGTAACGGTCAATTAAAAGAACTATGCTTCCAAATAAAAAACACTTTAAAGAGTCTTCTTGGAGTGGGAGTAGGGAAGCTTATACACTTAACTATTCACCTCTGGGCAAACAAAGAAGAGAGTGATAAAAATCATTAGAGAGGCTTAAATGTGAATATTTTTAACCTTAAACATACGTTTTAAATTTAAGCTTGGACACCTTGGTTCAGTTGTTATGAAACAAAGCAAATAAAAATATCATGCAAGATATGATTAGCTATATCAGAGAATGAGTAACAACCAGACCTCAGGACAACTCACACACTATGACGAGAACAGCAAAGGGGAAATCTGACCCCATAATGCAATCACCTCTCATGAGACCTCTCCTCCAACACTGGGAATTACAACTCAACATGAGATTTGGCTGGGGACATAGAGCCAACCACATTAGGGCATCTGTCTAAGGACAACAATAATAACAAAATTGTTGGTTCTGTTAGTAAGAGACACATGGCAATTGGGTAGACAAGTCATAGCCTCTGCCTTACTCGATATGTAAGAATCCCTTTTAATTAAGACAGAGAATGATAAAGAGTGCCCCAGTTGAAATTTTGGGGTATATATCTCCAGAGAAAATACAATAACAAAATTTAAAAATGAACAATAATTATGCAAGTCTATTAAAACAGTGGTAACTAATTTAAGATAGCTTTCAGTGAATTATGCACAAACAATTAAACTGATAAAAATTCATTATTGGGGAAGGTCTGAGTGTAGTCAGAACAACTTTCTGGAGAGCCACTTGGCACTATCTAATGAAGTTAAACAAGATACAAATCATATTTCCACTGATGATTTGATCCCCTAAGATATAAATCAAATAATATTATCAAGATACATTTACTCCAAAGTTAATCACAGCAATAACATACAATAGTGAAAAATTTGAAAAAAAATTTGTAATTATTAAAAGGGGTTAGTAAATACATATAAAGAAGTCATTGCAAATATATACATGTACATGCATCTATGCATATCATATCAGATATATAAACTTCTGATTACAGTGTACTGTTAAAACAAAGAGTACAAATTATATATATGATAAGATGCTATATTTCTTTAAAACATAAATTTATGTTTTTATTTATTAATGAAGAATGTAAGTCTAGAAAGTGTATGTGCCAAAATGTTAACAATATTTAATTTCTTTTTTATGCATTTTATTGTCTGATTTTTAAATTTATATTATGTTTGTAACAATGAAGTATAGATATATTCAGGGTAAAATTATGCTTGTTTAATATTCTTGGCATAATACTAGAAGAAATTTACAAAAACGTA
>NW_016806198.1:303871-310535 GCF_001698545.2 Rhinopithecus bieti
TAATTAATTTAATTTTGAAAGGTGTAGAAAAACAAAGATCTAAAAATCTTTTTATTTAAAAATATTCTTAATTAATATTTTATGCCTTAGCCTATAATTAGTCGATTTCCCAACTCAAATGACCTACACAACTTTTTTGGTCTAACCCCACACGTGTATCTCTTTCCCTGTTTACACTATAGTGTACTGCATTCTTAGTTAACTTACATACAAATTTTACTATAAATATATGGCCATAGGCCCTGCTTTAAGCACTTCTCCACTGAAAACAACCTATGCTGAAAAAAGAAAACAAAATTCAAATTTTAGGTAATTCTTTTCTTGTTTTCATTAGTTTTTTCTAAAATACATTTTGTTGTATACATTAAGATATGCATGAAGCTGTGGGATGCACATAAAGAGTAAAAAGGTGACTATAGTGAAGCAAATTAACATATTCATCATTTCATGTAGGAACTCTTTTTGTTTGTTTTTGTGGCAAGAGAAACTAAAATCTAATCATTTAGGATTAATCTCACATACAGCACAATTTTTGTCTGTTCAGATGTTTCTATAATGTGCACAGGTAATACCTTCTTCTGTTTCAAAGTCAGCTCTAAAAAGGGTAGACAGTTAATGTTTCCCTGTTCATATCTGCTTCCAAACCACCTGGTTTCCTTCCTTTCTGGGGAATTCAAATTATCCCTTTTTTAAAAAGTAAACTTTCAGAGCTATTTTATGCAACAAGGAAACACGCATACATATTTTTTCTCCTCTTTCAAGAAAACAGTATCGTTCATACTGTTCTGCACCTTGGTTTTTAACTTAATATTCATAGGAAATCATTCTATATCAATACCCAAAGGACTTGCTCATTCTTTTTCATAAACACACTTTATCTATGTGAGAATGTATCAAATCTGTTTCACCAGATCCCTAAAAATGACATTTAGTTTGCTTCCAATTATTTGGAAGACATATTTGTTTCCATTACAAATAAATGCTACAGTAAATAGCCACATAAATAGTCATTTCCCACATATCTTAGTATATTTATAAGATAAATTTCTGGAAGCAAACTTTCTGAGTCAAAGGATACATTCTTGTTACTTTAAGCTTTAGTATAAATTATCTTAAAAGACAAAAATAAACTTTATTCTTTTAAATGGAAAAATAATTATTTTCCTTTACCAGCATATGACTTTTATCAACCATTAATGCAAGATAATGTACACATATCTCATAGCTACTGTCTCAGTTTCACTCTTGTTTTACTTCTTGCTTCTTTAAAAATGGAGTCTTGGAGTGGATTTTGAAATTTATTTATACATGCACAAATAACTGAATAATCTGATCATGGCTTAAAATTTAGAAGAAAGTCAAGATGGAAGTATCTTTCAACAAGTCAGAAACCTTAAATTAAATAAACTATTTGAATTCATTGCATCTGTAATGCATCATCAAACGACGGAAAATAGTTTGTTTTAGAGAGGAAAGAGCAACTGAAGCAGAGTCCTTTTGCCAGACATGAATTCCTAAGGGATGTATTCATTACTTTGTTGCTTATACAAGGCCATAGAAACCAACTCACCTACAACAAAGATCTTTGCAGCAGGCTCCTGTGGAACATTGGCTTTGCAACGTTTGGCCAAGCTCCCATTCCCTGCTCATAGCTCATATCACACAACCAGTCTTTCAATTATATTTGTACATGTAATAAATAAGTGAAACACATGCATTTTTCTTTATGTTATTTTTCATTCATAAGAATATTTCTAAGGCATTTATTATTAGTATTTGGTTCCCAATATTTTACTAATAAGAAATCATGTTGTATTTCATGAAGCTTCTTTGATTAGCAATTTTATTTCTATTCCAGGGTGTCTATGTCACTTATAACAGAGCTACCCAGTAAATAACCAGATGGAATCATCTGGTTATTTGTATATTAACCAGTGTCAGAGTTTTAATAGTAAAATTATTTCCTTGCACAATGTGGCAGTAATAGAGTCAAGTGGTGGCTTAAATAGCCTTCCTAATGAGCTTTCAAGAGAACTGAGAGGATTTTTAAAAATTTAGTTTGTGACATGCCTAATACATGTATTATGTGTGTTGGTCTTTCCACTGCAACAGAAAGAAAGGCCAATACATTTCTAAATTGTATATTAAATATTTATAAACTTTTCTAAAGTTGTGAAATAAAAAGTATCTGGTCAGTTCCCTTCACTGTAAATTCAGCTTATGTTCCTATTTATGGTGCTACTGGAGCACCACAGCCCCAGGTCTCACACTAAATGCTTACTTGCAGATCCACCTAGGTAGATCCCCGTAGAGGGAAGAGCTTCCCATGGTCTTCTCCACAAGCATTTCTTTCAAAGTCCTGGTGCAGGAGTCACACATGATTGCCAGTGTTCCAGATAACAAACTTCTTATTTCCATTACACTTAGAAGGGAATACATTTATCATCCTAAATGATACTAAGTTACTAAATGATACTGAGAACATTTATCATCCTAAATGATATTAACATTAAGCTTTTATAGCAATTTTGTAGAGGTCAGTAGTAGGCATAGTTCGGAATATATATGTATACATTTAGGTGTGTCAGTAGAAGGTTTGTGACAATATCGGTTTGATTTTAGATGATGCTGATGTGAATCAGGAGATAATAGGAAGAACTGCAGTCATGCGTACGTTATTTTCAAGGTTATATTCTAATGCTCCAATTTTGAAAATAGTCACTAGCGTCTGGTAATTCTACTTTTCATGTGTTATCAACCAACATATATTTAAATTTTACAGAATTATCAGCAACACACACAGACGCGTACAATTAGCGTAAAAACAATGTTGATGGTTCCTGGTAACTCATTTGATGTTAGATCATTTCTTTTCAATTATTCTTCCCTACTTTGACAGTTGCTTTATTTTTACCAGGAAACAACAATAACAACAATTCACTATCAATTGCTCCTTTCTCCTGCCATTTTATTCCCATTTTAAGGAAACTTGCATGGGAAGGAATGGTACAGGTGAAAAACAGAGGAAGAAAAAAATAAAGGAAGAGAGATAAGGCTTAGAAGGGGCACGAGGAAGAAGGTTATAAGAATAGAAGACAAAAGAGACCAAAAATTTGACATAGGAAATTTTCTACAATCTCCAGAAAGTAGCATATAACTTATTGTGGGGGGAGGGGTTGCATTATTTTTTAACAGAAAAATTTTGAAAATGTTTAATATAGGAGAAAAAATACTGAAATAATTCTGCGAGTCTAAAAATAGTTATGAAAATATGGATTTTACAAATTAGTAAAACATCATAATTTAATACTCTGAATAGGAAGATAATCTAATGGAGAACGTAGACATTAAAACGAAAACAACTAAAATAAGGAAATGGTAGAAATGCTTGGGGTTAATGAGAAAGATATTTAACAAATATAAAATAAATTCTGTATGTTGAAGAAAGACATAGTTTGCTAATTTATTGATTTATTTAAAGCCAAACAAGATTAATTTCAAGAGAAAACACTTAAATTAATTTAGATAAAATGAATGCATTTAACTGTGCCAAGAATTCACATTTCCCAAGACAGCCAATAAATTCATATGGAAAGAAAGAAAAATGTCTTAGGTTTATCTTCCATCACATAGTGTGTCAAAGGACAAAAGAGAAATTGCTACATTATTGTGAGAGGAAAGGTTTACGGTGTAAAATTAAAACAAAACCACTTTGCTCTTCCCACGTGAAGGTAATCAAATGGTACTCTTTAGATATGCAGATCTCAGAAAATGTATCATCCACATAAATTTCATGAAAAAGCATTCCATCCACAAAGTTATATTCTAGTCAAGTAAGGTTTTTAAAAAAAATGAAAACAAAGGCGTAGTATAAAATTACTGTTGGAGAATATTGAAAGCAGCTACATATATATACAAATACAACATCTAAATAATCATTATATATGCCTACAAATGAAAATCCAAAATACCAGATGTCAACACAACCTTGAAGCTGATAAACTTAATAAACTGGGAAAGACATTTAAATACAGTACCATTTTACCTTTACATAAATGATAGGCAACAGTAATTTTATTGCATTATGGAAATATTTAAAGAAACATAAATTTAAGTAAATATTTTTCTTTTTTGTTGTTTGTTTTATAGAAATTTTTTTATTTCCAGAAATAACACATCATCAGGCAAAAATTCAACTACGTCATGGTGTGTAAAGACATGGTTAATAATCTGTCACTCACACTCACATAATTTCACACCCAACCTGTAATAAATACGCATCTATCTTTATATTTCTTTTCATAAATGTGTATAAAAAATTGAAAGTGGAAGTCACAAGAATAATCTTATTGGAGTTGATGTTCTCAAATAACACAACAAAATAAATGTTTTATGAACATTACTGTATTGGTAGGAATTCCACTCCAAGTGAAGTAAGGTCCAGGAATTTCTCCTCAGTGATACTGAATCAAGCTTGAAAGGCCAAATTGATAACTCTTCTTCATGAGAAGTCTCAAGAGAAATTAAAAAATGTTGTAAACTAAATAAAAATAAAAATATGGGAGATTTCAAAATGTGTGGGATGCAACAAAACAGTGCTTAGGGAGGAATTTACAGCATTGAATGAACACATTAGAAAAAAGGAAGATCAACATTCGATAACCTAAGATTCTGCCTTGGAGAAGAGAAGGAAAGAAAGAGCAAGTTAGGTTACAGAATACAGAAGAAATAATGTGAAAAAAACAACAGAAATCAATGAAAGTCAAAATAAGAACACCAAAAACTGATTCTTTGAAAATATTTTAAAAATTGATAAAACCCTAGCCTGGCTAACCAGACAAAATGTGAGGAAAAAAAGGAGTCTTTACTCCTTAAGGCATAGCTCGTGCAACGGGACAAGAAAATTAAATTCAAAGTATACAGATTTGAAAAAAAGAAATAAAATTTTCTTTATTTGTAGATAAAATGATTGTTTACATAAAAATCTTAAAGAATTGCATAAAATCACAAACAAACAAAAAAATCTTGGAAATAATAAGTGAGTATAGCAAGGTTGCAGAAAATAATGTTAATATAACCAAAGTTGATGACTTTCCAATGTACCAGCAATGAATAATGGGAATTTTAAATTACAAACAAAACAAACAAATCCAACGGTACTATTAACACTGGCACCAAAAAAGGAAATACTCAGTTGTAAAGCTAACAAAGTATGTACAGAACCTGTATGTGGAAAACTATTATACAAAATTCTGATGAAAGAAATTGTAGAAGATGAAGCCAGGCATGTTGGTTCACGCCTGTAATCCCAGCACTTTGGGAGGCTGAGGTGGGTGGATGCCTTGAGGCAAGGAGTTTGAGACCAGCCTGGCTAACATGGCAAAACTCTGTTTTTACAAAAAATACAAAAATTAGCTGGGCGTGGTGGTGTGTGCCTGTAATCCCAGCTACTCGGGAGGCTGAGGCAAGAGAATCGCTTGAACCAGGTTGCACTGAGCTGAGAGCACACCACTGCACTCCAGCCTGGGCGACACAGAGAGACTCAAAATAAAACAAACAAAAAAAAGTGGACACCAACTTGGTTAGGGAGACCCTAACCCAGCGGCACTGGAGGAATTAAAGACACACACACAGAAATACAGAGGCGTGAAGTGGGAAATCAGGGGTCTCACAGCCTTCAGAGCTGAGAGCCCCGAACAGAGATTTACCCACAAATTTATTAACAGCAAACCAGTCATTAGCATTGTTTCTATAGATATTAAATCAACTGAAAGTATCCCTTATGGGAAAAGAAAGGATGGGCCGAATTAAAGGAATAGGTTGGGCTAGTTAAATGCAGCAGGAACATGCCTGTAAGGCACAGATCACTCATGCCATTGTTTGTGACTTAAGAATGCCTTTAAGCGATTTTCCGCCCTGGGTGGGCCAGGTGTTCCTTGCCCCCATTCCCGTAAACCCACAACCTTCCAGCGTGGGCGTTAGGGCCATTTTGAACATGTTACAGTGCTGCAGAGATTTTGTTTATGGCCAGTCTTGGGGCCAGTTTATGGCCAGATTTTGGCGGGCTTACTCCTAACAAAAAAAAGAAAAGAAAAGAAATTGTAGAAGATTGAACAGGTAACTACATAAAGATTTTCCATGGAGGTACTGTTATGCCCAGACCGTTTATTCCCCAAAGAAGACCACCAGAGTCCAGAGTCAAAGCCAAGCGGCAAGGATCTTTACTGCAAGTTCGAACTTGGTCCCTCCGTTCCACAACATACAAGAGGGCCCCGAACGATGCATGTGCCCGCTTTTTATAGCCCGATGTATACAGGATATGTAAGGTTACAGAGGAACAAAGGAATTCTTTTGGTCACAGCATCACAATTGGTTAATATTCTAAGTTATACATTTAACAGTTTTCTATTTGTTCCCACGCATTTAGTAAAACTACAAACGGTTGTGACCTTATCGGGGGCTCTCTAGGTGGTGTTTCTGAGATATATGGGGGGATGTGTTTGTGTTGGGCTCAGGAAGTTGAGACAAATAGAGGAATGTGTTTGTACTGGGCCCAGGACTGAGATATATGGCAGACACCGGTAATTAGAACAGAACAGAGCAGGACAGGGACTTTCACAACGCTTGTCCTTACAACGTCTGGAATCTATAGATAACCTAATCG
>NW_016806198.1:310574-316843 GCF_001698545.2 Rhinopithecus bieti
GTACCTGTTCACATTTCTGACACTATATATACGAAATGAACAATTAAACAAGTGATAGCAGATGGTAGAAGCTATGATTTTCTTTATTGGAGTAGGAAGTGGTGGGGGCTCGAGTGAGCCATACTGATATAATTTGGTGGTGTGTCCTTTCCAAATGTCATATTAATATGTGATCTCTGTCATCTCCAGTGTTAGAGATGGGCCTGGTGAAAGGTGTTTGGGCCAATGGAGGTGGATCTTTCTTGAATGGTTTATTGCTATCGTCATGGTAATCAGTGAGTTTTTCCTCTATGAGTTCGCCTGAGATATGGTTGTTTAAAAGAGCTTGGCACCTCCTCCCTCTCTCTCTTTGTCTCTCTCAATATGTGGTATGCTTGCTCCCCCTTCACCTTCTGCCATGATTGTAAACTTCCTGAGACTTTTCCTAGGAGTAGATGCCAGCACCATGCTTCTTGTACAGCCTGCAGAACTCTAAGCCAAAATAAACTTCTTTCCTTTGTCAATTAACCAGCCTCCGGTATTCCTTTAGAGCAACACAAACAGACTAACACACACATGGTGATAAATTATGGTTGGATAAATTACTATGAATCCATTTTAGTTTAATTAGCTGATTTCACATATAAGTATTTATAGATATGTGTATATATGGTTTAATAGAATGTATTTTAAATACTTTTCAATTTTCTGTATGTGATGTTTTGACATCTTAGAAACCTTTTTGGCTGGGGAGAGACTGCTCTTCCCAAGGCTAGCCAATTTCTAAAGTTAACAAAGAGCTTAGCCAGAGCATCTAATTGATAGCAAATTAACCAATGCAGAGACATACCTCCTCTAGCCTGTTCACCTTAGAAGGCAATATTCCTGTCTTAATCATCCCAAGGCAAAACACCAGCCAACTAGGAACCACCTTTAGAGTTTAAAGAAAGCAGAAATCATGCAAACTAGCCAAACCTAAGTGTTCATCGTGCCCTGACGTGCCTTGCCCCAATAAAATCAGTGACCTAAACCTTCCTATCACTCCTGTGTCCTGCCTCCTGACCACCTTGGTGTCCTTCCCTTGTTGCCTTGTGTGACATGCCATGTCTCCTGTTTCGTTGGGCTCATGAGTATAATAAACATTTTTTCCCCAAGTCTCCCCTGTGTTTCTTTTTTTGGCCATACCTGACAGATCATCCCATAAATAAATACAAAACATATACATGCATCTATTTCATCACTGTCAGCTGAGAGGTCCTAGAAACAATGACATCTCAGTAGTCATGAGTACACCCAGCTCCCAGATCATGGTTTGTAATACAACTTTCTAATAAATGAAACCAGGGATCTTCGGAGAAATGGCTGATTCTAGAACTCATAGGATATTAACAAGATGAGCAAGGAGAATCCGATAGTACCAGAAAGTGAGGAAGTGTTCAAAATAGATAAACACATTAAAAATAATAATAATAATAAAAATAAAAACTACAATAACTGTAATATGTCAAAAGACCAGGAGCCAACTGAAACCGCCTTCAATGGCCAAAAATGAAAAAACAAAATTGACCAATAAAATAAATGGCACTGAATTATAACTCAGAGTATAGAGTATATATGTGAGTCCATACTGACAGTAATACGTAAATAACTGAATACGTAAATTAAATAAAGGAAAATACACAAATCTGTGCGGAAGAATTGCAAGTAACTTATGTAGTTACAGCACCTTCAAGAAGGGGAGTGTAACTGCCCACTTCTTACATGCAGGCTATGGATAGTAACTTCCTTCCAAAGAGTACAATACTCCTCATAGTGGAGAAATTTCACAAACACTATTTAGTTACGTTATCAAGTTTAACTTCAGTAATGATAAGTCATATTGAAAATATGTACCTTTTATATATCATGGTAAAATTGCACTTTACCTCTGTGGCCTTCTCCTAAAAAATACATACAACTTTAATTTAATCATGAGAACACCATTAGACAAATACCAATTAAGGCAGTTGCTATAGAATCCTGGCCAGTACACCTCCAAACTGTCAGTGATTCTGGTAGGTTGAATAATTGCTTCGAATATTGTCCATCTTCTTATTCCAGGAATTTTGACTATGATATCTTACATGGTATAAAGGACCTTGTAATAAAATTAAAATAAGGATTCTGAGATTGACAGATTATTCTGGATTATGCAATATTTTATATAATCACAAGAGTCCTTACCCTTATTATACAGCAGTATAATCACAAGAGTTCTTTTTTCGTTTTGTTTGTTGAAATGGAGTCTCACTCTGTTACCTTGGTTGGAGTGCAGTGGCATGATCTCAGCTCACTGCAGCCTCTGTCTCCCAGGTTCAAGGGATTCTCCTGCCTCAGCCACCGAAGTAGCTGTGATTACAGGCATGCACCACAATGCCGGGCTAATTATTGTATTTTTAGCACAGACGGGGTTTCACCATGTTGGCCAGGTAGGTCTTGAACTCCTTACTTCAAGTGAGCCGCCCACTTTGGCCTCCCAACGTGCTGGGATTACAGGCATCATCCACGGCACCTGGCCCACAAGAGTTCTTATACGAGAGAGACAGGGTAGTCAAAGTGAGAAATAGGAGATCTGGCAATGGAACTGAAATTGGAGTGATGTGAAGAAGGGGTCATGAGCTGAGGATTGTAGGCAACATAGAGGCTGGGAAATGGAAGGAATGGGAGCCTCCAAGAGGAAATGTCCCTGCTGAAACCTTGACTTTACACCAGTGAGACTAATTTCCAGAACTGAAAGGTTACTTTGCTGAGGTTTGTGGTAGATTGCTAGAGCAGCAATAAGAACCTAATACGGTTATAAAACTCAAGAATATCCTGAGACATTGACACAAGCAAGCAGAAGCTAAGGAGATATGAACACTGTGTAATGTGGTATTTTGGATGAGATACTGGTAGAGAACACAAGGACATTAGGTAAAACTAAGGAAATCTGAACAAAGTGTGGACCTTAATAATAATTAAAAATATAGGTTCCTTAATTTTAACAAATGTATCATAATATTGTAAGATGTTAATAAATGAGTGTGTGGTGCATGGGAACTCTGGATAATCTTCATAATTATTTTATAAATTTAAAACTTAAAACATGAACGAAGTGATTCTAAAGCAATATATTCTGATAAATAAGATCTAAAACAAAATGACTGAATGAACAAATTAACCACTAAAAACTGAATAAAAAAATAAGTTTATAATAAAAGTCAAACATTAGTAATGTGTCAAAATTGACAGACATTAATATGCAGGAAAACATGAGTTTTTAAAAATTATAGGACAAAATTTAAGATATCATAGATACAAACTGAAGGAAAACAAGAAGAATTTCATTTGTGTTATTAGGCAAAGAAAATAAATGCATGAAAATAAATGTTACAGAACTTGGGATTTTACATAAAATGCTTTATTTAATTATATTTTGGAGGAAGAAAGTTTAAACTTAATGAAAAATATATTTAGAAAATGATCAATCAAAACACTAAATATCAACATTACATGTCACTCATGACTTTTAAATTTAAAGTCTTATGTGCAACTTTAAAGTAAATTATTAAAATTTAAATGAAGCACATTATTTTAAAACAGTAGAAGTCTCCAATGTTTACTAAAAAGTTAGACAAATTGCTATAGATTGATTTTCTTTTTTCTTTTTTCTTTTTTTTGTAATCTGGCAAAGGACTACTTTGAACAAAGTTTCCAGTACTAAGTGCTTTTGTGGGAAATCATTTCAAACACTTATGGAATAGATAGGTTACAGAAATTGTTCCAGAACAAAGATGGGAAATATCCAAGGTCACTTGGAAGCTAGAAAAACTCTGATAATCAAACCTAAAATAGATGAACTAAAAAGAAGATCGACAGACCATTTAACTGTTGTCTTCTATGAAGATGAATGTTGTATTGCTTCTCAGCCTTTTGGCTAAGAGCAAGTGAGGATGAATGCTGTAATATTTGTGGTAGAATTTTGAGATGGTCCTCAAATTTTCCACTCACCTGCTACATACATAATCCCCAAGACTGTTATCATGATGAATTGTTCCCTCATAATTAGCTAATGTTATATGGTACAAATATTTAAATATAGATTATACAGGTGTTCCTGAGCACATCACAAAATCTCTTTAAAGCAGAAAGGGTTTTTTGTTGTTGTTGTTTGTTTGTTTTACTGGTAATAGAAAGGTAAGTCAATGATTTGAAGTATGAGAAGGATCTGACAAACTGAAAATGAGGAAGCACACAGTAAGTGTATTAGTCAGGGTTCTCCAGAGGAACAGAACTAGATGTGTAGTTCTAGAACTAGAACAGATAGATGTATATAGGAAAGGGAGTTTATTAAGGAGTATTGACTTACATGATCACAAGGCAAAGGTCCGCAGTAGGCCATCTGCAAGCTGAGGGGCCAGGAAGCCCTCCCGAGTTCCAAAACCTCAAAAGTAGGGATGCTAACAGTGCAGCCTTCAATCTGTGGCCCAAGGCCTGAGAGCCCTTAGCAAACCACAGGTGTAGGTCCAAGAGTCCAAAAGCTGAAGAACTTGGAGTTCATTGTTGGAGAGCAGGAAGCATCCAGTACAGGAGAAAGATGGAGGCCAGAACACTCAGCCAGTCTAATCCTCCCACGTTCCTCTGCCTGATTTTATCCTAGCCACGCTGACAGCTGATTAAATTGTCCCCACCTGGATTGACAGTGGGTCTGTCTCTCATAGTCCATGGACTCAAATGTTAATCTCACCCCCACAGACACACCCAGGAACAATGCTTTGCATTTTTCATCCCATCAAGTTGACACTCAATGTTAGCCATCACAGTAAAGACTCTAGAAGCTGAAAGTGTCTAACAGCTGACAGCAAGGAAATGGAGACTTCAGTCCTACAAATGCAAGGAACTGAATTCAATCAACAAAAGGAATTAACTTGGCAGATAATTTTTTTCCAAACCCTCAAATGAAAGCTGAGTTTAGCCAACATCTTAATTTCAACCTTATGATACCCTAAAGAGAGAAAACAGATGCAAAACTATTAAGAACAAAGAAGTTTTATGCAGCATGATTAATGAGCTTGGAATAATTAACCTTGATATAAAGTAAAGTATAATTGCAGAAATTCACTTTATATTAGCCATACAGTAAATATGAGCAAATTTTACAGAATTGTCATATACATCAAATCCTATGGTCCCAATGCAATTAAATTAGACTACATTAACAACATGTTAATAAATAAAATCTTCACCCAATTGAAGATTGAATGTTTTTAGAAAACTATTTTCCAATAACTCATGTTATAAATAATGAAATGATTTCAGAACTGATCTTAAAAAAATTTCAGCATACAAATGTTTAGATAAGAAGGAATATTTAGAACTGACAAGGTTGTATATGTAAACAAGATGTGAAGAAAACTCTGGTGCCATGGAACCCAAATGAGAAAGTGTGGCAACTGATAATCACTCTTAGAAATAATACTGTATTGTGCAATATCATCAACAAACTTAATGCTTTTTTGTCACCTTAAAAAATTAATTTATGATGCTTTAGTTTAAATGGGTCTTCAGTGATTTTTGTTTTTTTCCGAAATTAATGTATGTTTATTAAATGGGGAACCTAAAACCCATGGTTGTAAATTGCTGTTTCTGACTTGAGCTGACATTTAAATCCATACAGTATATGAGATACATGATCTGTTTTCTCTGAAGCATCACTGTGTTACAGGATCTTTGGAGTGTTGGTTTTCTGGCTGGAAACCTCAGTGGCCAGTGGTGCCTTTGCCTGAGTTCCTGTCTTGTATCCAGAAAGCATGATGTACACAGACAAGTGGAGGGTGAGCAAGGTGAAGAGGAGCTTTATTGAGTGTTAAAACAGCTCAGAGGAGACTCACAGTGGGTAACTCCTCTCTGTAGCCAGTTCATCTTAGCCAGTGTTCAGCTCTCAGGAGAGAGGAGGCCCTGGAGAGGGTAGCTCCTTTCTGCTGCTGGTCCTCCCAACATCTGCCCAGCTTCAAGCAGAGAAGAGGCCTTGGAATGGGTTGTTCCTCTATGCAGCTGGTAGACCTACCTCTCTTCAGGTCTCTGAAGCTCTCAGTGAAGGGTAGCTCCTCTCTCCAGCTGGTCATCCCATCTGCTCAGCTCTGGAGGATCCTGGAGCTTTTATGGGCCTCAAAGGAGAGAAAGTGCATGCCCATTGGTCCATGGGTGGCCATGGGCAGGCCTGGAAAGGGCACCAC
The DNA here is from genome assembly GCF_001698545.2 of Rhinopithecus bieti. Taxonomy (NCBI): domain Eukaryota; kingdom Metazoa; phylum Chordata; class Mammalia; order Primates; family Cercopithecidae; genus Rhinopithecus; species Rhinopithecus bieti. The sequence continues at coordinate 316,808 of NW_016806198.1, forward strand.
AAGTTCTTACGTCAACCGTGGGACTGGCAACCCAGC
>NW_016806198.1:316999-381369 GCF_001698545.2 Rhinopithecus bieti
CCCCCCACCCCCCTCCCCGCCTTCAGGCCCTCTCTGGCCTGAAGGTGGGGCCTCACTGGGGACCTGCCCGCTTCTGTGCAGGAATCTGTTTGCCTCCTGCTGCCTTCATGGTACCAGGGCTTGGCCAGATTTTGCCCCAAGATCAGAGCAGGTGCTGACAGCAGGGAGAAGCCAGGCAGTGGGAACAGGCACTTCACAGCCTGCAAGGGCAGGAGATCCTTCCTGGGCCCCCAAGAGTACAGAGATGTCTGAATCTGCAGCCCTGGTTGGGTGGCTGCAGCTGTGCCTAAGAAGGCAGGGCTCCTGCCTGCTCTGTGGAGCAGGAGGCCTGGGTGTGGAGCCGCAGTTTGGGCAGCTGCAGCGGCACCCAGGGAGCTCCTGCCCCAACTCAGAAGGGGCAGGGCTCCTCCTTGTCCCCAGCTCCTGCCGGCTCCATGGAGCCTGCAGCCCTGGCTGTGCCTCCCTGCTATAGCAGGTGTGATGGTAGCCAGTAGCTGCTGCCATCAGTTGCTCCCAGGAATCTTTATGGTCAGTTCAGAAACATTATTTGAATCCTGGAATATATATGATGATTCAAAGCAATCTTAGGCATTTGCTGAAGTCCTTTAATATCACATTCCAATTTCTAACTCATTGGATCTCATTTCCATTTTACAATAGTTTGCCTAAATAGTTACCATCAGGAAATGCTTCTTCAAGCTTCATTTCCATGTATGTCCCGAGCTTTCTTCCCAGCTTTGTTTCTTTTGGGCCAGAAGATGTTCTTTCGTATTTTAACATATTTAATTTTCATTATATAAGATCTACACCATAGAATTTATCTTTAAAATTTCACAAAATTTTTTTTTAATCTTCCACCCTTAGATTTTTTCCTTCATTTGTTTTTATTTCAAAGAAAAAAATAGAATGTACCAATCCTTTTGGACCGAAGTAACTTAAGTGCCTATTTTCTCATACTTTCTTATGAGTCTTTAAACCCTTAAAATATTTCAAAATTTATCCTAAAATCCTCTTTGGAATAAAAATTCTTGACAATTTACTAAAATATGTGTTATACACTTGATAAAAGCAGGTTTCCCAATCCATCTCTGACCCTTACGACCAGGTCATTTACCAAAGTGGCCCAATAACAGAGGTGTAAAAAAGTAGGGTTCATGCCTAGGCATTAACTGGCATGAACCTAGAACCATCCTGGCACTTTTCTCTCTTCTTTATTTTCTACCAGTTTCAGGTGGCTCCTTTTCCTGGATTTAATTTCCAAGCTTTATCCTCTGATGTCTTTTTATAATTGAATCAGCCACTAAAGATGACTTCCATCATTCTGAACCCCGGACACTCTATATAATTTTCAGTTTTGCTAGCCACAGCCACCTAGTCAAGTATTTACCAAACATCTACAGTGTACCGGGAATAGTAAAGATACACTACTTTAGTCACAAGTTATGTTTTTCATGAAAAGTTCTTGTGTATTAATCCACAGTAGCAAAATGCACACACACACACACACACACACACACACACACACACACACACAATATTCCTAAGGTGATGAAAGAAAAACTGTAAAATCTTAAATAAAATAATAAGTATATTTTAAGGAGTGTTGCTGGCTGGAATTTCCATACCAAGGAGATGTATACTCTAAAATGTCCAGATATAACTCACAGAAGCTCTTGGTCCACTATTTTCTCTCATTACTTGAGAATCATTTTGCTTCATATTAGAAAAACTATGATTTCCTATGAATGATCTGAACTGGTTTGCTAAGAAATTTGGTGGAAATTTGCTAAGACTGATTTTCAGAGTATTTTATTGACTGATATTGGTATAATTGGGCAAGAATAGTCTAGAAAAAATTCACCACTCTTGAACAATTTTAGCTCTAAAAATATTTAAACTCTCAGTAAGACTTCTGAGAAAGCAGAGTAAAATAATGTTATAAAGCTCTTACAATGCACTAAGCTAAAATTGTTCTCTGTATGGATAATTATACCCAATTCCTTGCATTTATTATGAAAGTCAAGAAGATATTTGCCTGGGGTTGAAGGCATCGCTATATTATTACCCTTTATCAGAACTGTGGTCATATACTTGAATTTTTTTTAGTAAGACAATGAGGTAAAAAATTATCTTAAAAGTCAGTGCCTGACTAAAATTTGAGGCATTTTTTAATAATAGGAAATCCATGGCTCAGCCCAAGTTCCAGATGTGCACTAAAGAGACTGTTTCCACAGAGCCAGCTGATGAAATACGCTGATGCTTTTTTAAAAATTAAATGGTGCTAATAAAAGATATTTTTGAGCCACTTCAAAGTAAACAAAACACAACAGAATCAGAGCATATAAACAGTTCTTTCCTCGTTGTAGGTCACGGTTTTGACCATCTCACTTCTTAATTTTTCTGTCTGCCTAATTTTTTTCATGCGGTCAAGAGCATTGCCTCTCCTGTGAATTAGACAAAAAGCAAAAATACTGACAAATGTAATTCCCAGTGTCAATATTTTTTCCTGTATTTCTCTCCTTGAAGTTCTAATCTTTCAGCCTGCTACTGTGAAACTTACTCCTGGATCATTATTTTCTTCCTTTAATTTTGACATTTCCACAGAACAAAGAGTTCAATTCTCATTTCCCACAAATATGACTCAGGCCAGTCCCATATCTATGCTATCACTTTCCAGAAAATATGGACTTCCACTTTCAATCACAAAGAAGATTATTTTTGTCCAATTCAATACATATTTTGAGAGTTTCATCCAATAGTGAGTTTCTTTTTTCTGGAATGCTTTAGGGTTAGTTCATCAAATATTTCAACCATTTTAGCCTTCTTTTCATTATCTGTTTATAAATAAGCTAAATTAGGAAAAACACTTGCTGATGGCCGTGGTTTTAGGCCTTCAAGTTAACAACATAGGGAAAGACACCAAGCCAAAAACATCAGCCAATAAAGATTATTTCTCCTGATACTATTTTTAATTTTTAGTGAGTGAAGCATATACATATACATCTATACATACATATGTATACGCATTATATAAATAAGTATACATGTGCATGTATGATTTACATGCAAACAGACTCCTTAAATTCATATGATTCTTATCTTAGACTATTTTTGAATAGAGAAAATGAAAGTAGAAAGATAGGTTTAGGGAAACTTTCACAGCAATCAAGACAAAGACATTATTTATTTACAAGAATTATTTTCTCTTTTATTCTTTTATCCAAAATTATAGTGGACATTTTAAACTGAGTAGAAATATTCAGTCTCCCCAAAGAACATTCTATTGCTTAACACTGGTGCACGCATTTTAATTCGTAGGTATACCAAAGAAATATGGACTTTGGAGTGATAGAAGGGCAATATAAACAAGAAATATGCATTTTCCAAAGTGACGTTCTGAGGCCTAAATTTTTAGTTGTTTACTAAAGCTCTTTTTCCATAATATATGGCTTCAAGTGAAAGCCCACAGAATCTTAATAGCCTAAACCCAGCAGTGACTTCCCTATTTATTTTGGACAACAACAAGATTGATCAATTTTTTTGGCCTTTAATATTGTCAAGAAAGAAAAGAAATATTTGGTAGTAAGACAACGCCTTGAACAAAATTCGTATCCCCAGCTCAACTTTTTTCTAATTTTAATTTAATTTTAATCTCGTAGTAAAGTATTACATTCTTATGTAAAAGTACAAAATAATAAATTTTTAGCTCAGTCATTTTTCATAAAGAAAACTCAGCTATGTAACTATCATCCACATTAAAATATAGAATGTTATCAACAACGAGAAGACCCCTCAACCTCCTTCTCAGTCACTATAGCCCTTGACTAGCATCCACTAATCTGTCTTTCCAAATACCATGTTGGTTTGCTTGTCTTAAAACTATATAAATAGAATTATAGAGTAGTTTTTGTTTCATTTCTTACTTCCACAAGGTGAAGCCTCCAGATCTGTACATTGTTATTTCATATAGAAATAGTTTGTTAATTTACACTACTGCGTATTGATTTCTATGAATTAATATATCCATTAGTGATGGATATTTGATATCTTCCATTTTATAGCTTTTATGAATATTGATTTTATGAACATGTGTTTACATATATTGTGGTAAATATACGTACTCATTTCTTTGAGTATATACCTAGAAAGTGGAATTCCTGTGTCCTTCAGTATGATTTTAAAGAAATTGCCAGTTTTTAAAAGAGGTTTTAACAAATTTTTCTCTTCCATCAATAATGTATGAGTGTTCCAGCGGCTTCATAGCCTCCTTAACTTTAGTGTTTTGTTTTTTTTTTTCAGTTTAGTCATTCTGATGGTTGTGAAATGATCATTCATGGTAGAGGATAATGAATTTGGCTATTTTTTAACATTCATATTAAGTATTTTGTTATCTTCTTCTTAAAATGACTTACTAAGTTTTTTCTTTTTTTCTTTTGAGTTGCCTGTATTTTTCTTCAATGATTATAAGAGTTCTTTCTACAATATGAGTGTTGAGACTTCATAAGTAATATATAATATAAATATTTTCTCCTATTTAGTGGCTTGCTTTTAACTTAATGGTATCTTTTCATAATCAGAAGTTCTTAATCTTAATGAAATCCACTATATGTATTTGTACTGTTATGAATAGTGATTTCGTGTCTAGTTTTTTAAATTATTGCCTACCTGAAAGCCAGGAAAATATTGTCATATATTTTTCTCAAAAATCTTGCTTTATTTACCTTTCACCTTTAGATGAATGACCCACTTGGAACTGACATTTCTTTATGTGAGTTGGAGTGTCATCTCATTTTTTTCCATATAACTATCCAATTAATCCTTTTTATATAGCTCTACATGCCATCTTGGTCATGAATCAATTTGTGATATATATGTAAATCTATTGATGGATTCTATTCTGCTTCATTAGACTATGAATATGCATGTACCACACTGCCTTGATTATTTGGCTTTATAAACCTCAATGTCTGAGTTTTCTCAAATTTTCTTCCTTAACCTTTCTTTATTAGTCTTAGAATTGTTTATTCTAGGCCAATTGTATTTCCATGTAAATTTTATAATCAGGTTATCAATTTTTACAAGAAACCTACTGGAGTTTTATTAGGGTTTAATTAAAATGTGAATCCATTTTCGTGAATGGACTTCTTTGCAATGTACATGATATATTCTATATTTACTTATTCTGCAATTTTTGAAACTAAATTACTTCATCACATTCTGAAGGAAGTCCCCATAGCAGTTTAAATTTCAAATTACCTTACCTAAATTAGAGACCTTAAAAATATATTTCAAATGAATATACATGAGAGATTGGGCTTTCAGGAATCAGGACTATCATATAAGTAGAAAGACTTTTGCATCCTATTTCGTAGTTTATATGAGAAATATTTGGAAGCTCGCATAAACATGTAAAATTCTTTTCCAATTCCATTGTTTAGTTTTATTCTTATCTTGGATTTAATAAGTACATTAATTGTCAATCAAACACCAGGATTCCAAAGAGATATTGAGAGAAGACAGAATATAGGAAAAGCATTCAGCTACTTTCCATTGTAGTGGGCTCTACTTTTTATTAAACTGTATAATTGAACTGTATATGGAGACAAAGGCAAAGTTAGTTACGTCAGAATACAGAGTAATCTATAACACGTTAAGAAAGAAAAAAAGAAAACTAATAAATTTTTTGAAAACTGAAACTCCTCTATTCAGTCCAAATCAGTCTCAAGGTTTCAGGTCAGTATTCCATGTCAACAAATTACACAAAAGATCTCTGGTATAGTAGACTATAAAAAGCAGCCGAGCAAGCCAGTTGTAAAAAACTGGGCTTTTTCTGAAAACTGCTATATTCTCTTTTACTGTTTCATAATGTATTTTGAATAATATTTTCATTGTACTTACATCTTGACAGAGTCTGATAATATATGCATAAATCACTGTTATTGAAATCGGGTATTGTAATTCAACATATCAACCAAAATTGCATCTTTCCTTTTGCTAAGATAAATTGGGCTAAAGAGATCATTTTTAGGTCAAATTTTCACTTGAAAGGGAACAAAATGTACTTTCTAATTATATTTAACATTTTCTTACTTTATTTAGTTCCTTAGATAAATTAGATGCCTGCAGACCAGCTATGAACAGACAAGAACAATGCTGCTCTCTTTCTAAATGATATTATTTATTTTTTCTCAACTGTGAATGTCCATTGTGAACAATAGAGCCTATTATTAACGGAGGAAATATTTTAAGATCAAATACAGTAACATGAGCGTTGTTGAATTTGACCAACACAATCATGCAGTCAAATGTATGATACCTGATAATCTTATTCAGTCTCTGAACTTGCTCAGCTATTTAAGGGAACATTTTATACTTTTGTATCTTAATTGGCTTACCAAAAAGGCAGATTTTTTTTCAAAATTAGGTCTTACATTAAAACACACAAATGGATTTTCTTAATGTGGTTTCTCTTACTAATATACACCTTAAATATTTCAAATAAAAAAATATCTCTTCCATGCTTTTTGGAACAAAATATTGGATCTCAGTTATATACTTATTAAATTACTTAGATTTAAATTTCTCTTTTTGAAGAGAAAATAAAATACGTGTCCCATAGTAGTAAGCATCCGTGATGACCATATGTCTAATGATTCTGCCACATATGGTTAAGAATAAATCACAAGATTCTAAATCTCCAAAAGTTCGTTTTCTGCCCTACTTAGATCGAAAGCACATTTAGCACTTGAGGCACTTGTTCTCAGGCATCAAAAATGAACATATAGTTACAAATCAACATGGTATAGAGGAAATAGCAACAAACAGGGAACCAGAGGATGTGCTGTTTGGTCTAGTAGATTGTGGACAAGGTGCTTAACCTCTCTGAAGAGGCCATATTTGAGCAGAGTGTTGACTGACAAAGCGGAGACAACGAAGGTCTGTGTCAGATGCTGAGGAACTACATCCACTGCCTTCTGTTCCCTCCATGACCACGTGCATGGGATACATAGGACGTGTAGCTCTTATGCTTCGTGGAATTATTAATATGCTGTTTCTTTTTTTCATACATCCCTTCAATTCTTAGAACATGATGTTATAAGTAAAAGATATTGGGACCAAATTTAGATATGTAGAATTATTAATCAGGTTAAAAACACAGTACTTCAAAATTTTGTCTTCCTATACAATGTATTTCTTTTCTTCTTTTTATTTTGCTTTAAGTTCTGGGATACGTGTGCAGAATGCGCAGGTTTGTTACATAGGTATACACGTGCTGTGGTATGATAGTACGATATTACAACATTTTGTTTACTTTAAATGAAAGTTGTACATAAGTCATCCAGTGTTTGAAGAAAATTCTTATTTCTATATCTCAGAAATCCCATAATAAATCTTATCCTTGTACCCAGCATCATCAGTATAAGGGTTTGCTTATCTAAAGATTCATATATTTCTTTCTCCTTCATGATCTCGAATTCTCTGAATAATCATGAAAATATGCCATTGAGACATTTAAGCCCTGACTCTGAAAAGATCATCGTCTTCCTGAGGACAGAGTTTTTTGAGAAATAATAGCTTATTTACCAAATGGAAAATTTTCACTTTTATTCATCAAACATGTATGTTAGAAAACTATTAGAAGAATGCAAAGAAGAGTGAATAGATTATGTAATTTTATTTAGTGCACATTTGTAAGTTCTATCAATTTTTTAAAATTAATTGAAAGTATAAAATAACTTAAAGATCTTAAAATTTAGGTTATCTTGTACATAGGAAAATATAATGCTATTCCAAGTCTTTAAAATGCAAATTAAAATTTGTGGCTTCTTTTTCCTCCACCTAAAAATCCCATTGAATCTGATGACCCAGCCTAGATTTGCTTGCCAAGAAACTGATAGCTTTTAATTTTTGTGAGATTAACGAGTAATAGCAGAAAACATATTTATACAGTAATATGATGAGGTATACCAGCTTATAAATAGTTAATTTTTTTATTCGTTAAGAAAAATATTGTTTTCCTGTATTCAGAATAGTGGAAACACACAATATTAAAGTTATAATTTGATCTACATTGTAAAAGGTACAGTAATTACATTTGCCAAAACATAAAAGTGGCTTCAAGAACATTTGTGCAATTCAAGATTTTCAATTCTATTAGCTGTATTGAAAGTTCTCTCAAATCACAAAGTAGAAATTACAAAATTGGCAGAATGACTTTGATTAGGTCAAGTACTTTGTAGATGGGGTAAGATTATAGTGATAAATCCTTTTGAAACAGAACAACCTATTAAATGTTACTTTTAACAAGCCCTTCTTACATCTCACACATGATAATGAACTATAGAAATAAAAAGGTAAATGATGTTAAGACCTTTGCTCTCAAAAGAAAATAACAAAAACAAAAACCTAGAGCCCTTTCTAAGGTTAAAATCAGCTGGTTTTTTTACAGAATTCATTTTGGATTTTCATTCTGAATACTTCCAACCAATAGGGTAGCCTTTTGCCAGAAATTCATTATGGTTGTATACATAAATATTATTTATATGAGCCAACTGTGCTGTGATCAATGTTAGTAAATTATTTACATACTTTCAATGTTTATTTTTAATTGAAATATGCCAGTGCTTTTAGAGTTTGCTAAATTCATAAAAAAGTATGCATGTATACAAGGGAACTTGACTATATCTTATTAATTTAATGAAGTTTGATACAAGGCAGACATTTTGACCCTAGTCAAAAGTGTTAGTTACAGAATTAATAAAGCTCCATATTATTACATATTATGTTTCACATGTATATTTTTAAAAATAATGTGAAGTTCCTTTGAAAACAATTTTGTTTTAATTATAAATTTGTTTTAAATGCATTTTGGAAAATGCACACTGGGACGACATTCCAATCATTTTAATGACATTTTTATTTTTAGAATAAAAAAATGTGCTGAATCTTGACTAGATCAATATTCACTGTATAAAAAATACTAAATTAAAGTGGCTATATTATGGACCCAAATAAAAAAGGTTAATTTGAAACAGATTTTGACCTCCATATTGGTACCACCACATGAGCCAAAAGCACAACACCAAGGCATAGTTCACTATTTTATTTTTTTTCTCAATGTAACAAGCTTTCAAAAAAGAATAACAAAATGGAAGGAACTAGAGTAAGAGTGGGATAATCCCTTTTTTAGTCCAATAGGATTTCGTCTGGCATGCAAAATATTTCAATTGCTTATGGTAGATAGCAATTCAAATATGTGAATATAGGAGTTATTTACTTAAAGACTGTGAAGACAAAAATGCAAACCCCATTCCAAATTTTATTGATCTCTAGCCTGGAGCTTCTCACACACTTTAATTTTTGAAAGAACATATCAGCCCCACATCTCAGAGTCAACAATAGGTATCTTTATCATGAATGGCATTAAAAGGGATGATTTTTTGTGTGTGTGATCTCATTATGAACTCTGTTGTTTGAGGATAGCCTCTTCATTTCTTGGAATGTATAACATGGGCAACTAGCATTTGGGATGCATGTGCTCCCAACATCTCTGTGCTATATACATATATACATGTGTGTGTGTGTGTGTGTGTGTGTAGATATATATGTATATCTTAATCACTGCAATATTCTAATTTGGGCCATGCTGATTTAAGAATAAAACTATAATTATATATACCCTGTGTGGAAATGTAGTGGGTTTTGAAAGATTCCAATAATAAGTACAAATATGGAATTATCTATATAAAAATAAATGCTTAATGCAATACTATGTTAGTAGGAGTTATTCATTGATATGGTTTGCATTTGTGTCATCACCCAAATCTCATGTCAAATTGTAATCTCCAGTGTTGGAGGAGAAGCCTGGTGGGAGGTGACTGGATCTTGGGGGCAGATTTCCCCCTTGCTGTTCTCATGATAGCGAGTAAGTTCTCAGGAGATCTGGTTGGTAAACTCCCCCCTTCTCTCTCTATTCTGGCCTGTTCCTCCTGTTCTGGCCATGTAAGACGTGCCTGCTTCTCCTTTGCCTTCTGCCATAGTTGTGAGTTTCCTGAGGCCTCTCCAGCCACGCTTCCTGTAGAGCCTGTGAAACCATGAGTTAATTAAACCTCTTTTCTTCATGAATTACCCAGTTTCAGGTAGTTCTTCGTAGCAGTGCAAGAATGGACTAATAATTCATTATAAAGGAAATATCCAAGAGCCAAATGGAAGCAGACTACAAAGTAAACTGAGGGAGCAGGTTTGTGATAGCAACCAAAAAAAAAAAAAAAAAACCAACAACCTGTAGTAACTAAACTTTCCATGGAGAAATGCAGAACAAATAACACTGAAATATGTGTGTGCTGAACACTGGTCTTTGCCACTTCTACTCGTTGACAGTACAGATCACCCCAACTCTTTCTGTATATTGCTCTTCATAAGCCTCCACAACAACAAAACTCTGAACATGCTCCTAATATAAACTAGTCTGGGATTTCCATGAGCTAGAGATTTGAAAGATTATTAAATATAGCTGTGCTTTTATTTATGAGCAGCTCTTGGCCCTCTTTTCCCCTACAATCCAAAACCTCTAATAGGGAAAAGAAAATTCCATATTTCACATCATGGATTCATTTACAGATAACAGTCACTAGATTTGCCCCAAAATATACATCTAGCTTGCATTTTGTGATTTATAAAAGCCTCATGGATTATTTTTGAAAAGAACTATGTCACTGATATTAAAATTGGCAGACTTAAAGGGATTTCTTTTATTTGACAAAACATATTGTGTTCAAGGTTAATAATACATTTCGGCAATGTACATAGTGCTCTTGGCAGACATGCGCTCCGTTTCATCATTTTGATAGGCAGATCCCATTCTTTTCTTCTTCATAGTAAGTAAAATCCTGCCAAAAGTTAATGCTCTGAATTGCTTTAAAATTCATTTTAATGTAAATTTGGATAGAACTCTCCTTCCTTGCTATCAGACTAGCTTGTCAGTGTAAGAAAACTGGTTGGCTGGAAAGGAAGTTGGTAATTTTAATAGGAAACTCATTACAAAACAATAAGTGGGATAAAATCACACTTCTATGTTTGCTGGGAAAATCTGAAAAGTGTTGTTGCTTTCGGGGAGACAGAAAAAAGACTATTGAGAAGATTATGTCTAAAACCAAATTCCAAGCCACCTTTTATCAATAAAAACATAATACTAAATGTTGATATTTTTAGCAAAAAAATAACAAAGTGCAAGTATTGAGATTCTGGAAGGACATCACACAAGTGTTGTTGAAACATATATATATTAAAATAATCTTACGGTGCTTTGTTACTGGAGTTCATTATAAATATGGTCTCTAAAAGTAATGTTTAGGTCAACCCACAGTTAAAACAACGTAGAATTCCAACATTTTTTCTTTCATTAAAAAAAAATTAATTGCCCTACTTTGCAAATTTAATTGCCCTAGTTTGCCCTACTTTGCAAATAAGAGTCTCGTTTTGTTTGGCATCAAAAACTGCAAAAAAAAAAAAAAAAAAAAAAAAAAAAAAAAAAAAAAAAAAAAAGTCTGCTGTAAATTAACAAATACTTATTGGGCCTTTGTGATGTGCCAGCCTCAGCCAGTTATGGGAAAACAGATTCAAATATGTTTCTTGCTATTATAGGTCTTAAAGTATACCTGGAGAGTAAGTCAATGAAAGTAGGATAGCACCTCCTGCTGTAATTGTTTGTGTGATTGTTTGGCATAAATTTGGGGGTATAGGCATAGAGGAACTGACAATAGTGACTTTTTCAGAAAATTTCTCTGCAGGCAGTGTGGTTCATAAGGAATACATAGGGATTACCTATACCATTTGAAAAACAGAAAGGAAGGCTCTTTGTTTAGAATGACCAATAGATTTGAAATAATATTAACCTTAGGGTTATGACAATTATGACCATCTCACAAGCCTAGAGCAAATACTACCATTGGAAATTAGATGGAGGAAGCAAGCAAAAATTAGATGATGAATAACTTGTGTGCAAAGCTAATTACTGTGCAAATTGTTATAAATATAGAGAATCATTAAAAGATTATAATGTCAATAAAGTTTTGGTCATTCTTGATGTACTGATTTTTTCAATGGTACATCATTAAAAGTGGAGACAGCTGATATGCTGGGGGCCCACAACAAAGAAACACATTTGGATGGACAGAATGGAAATATTGATTACAATGGTTTTCCATCTCTCTGTCCCCCTCCCAACACCCCGCTCACTAGTGAGAGTTACTTAAGAAAGAATACAAGACTTGTTCATTTCTAAGTATCAGAAATGGAGAAGATAATCAATAACATTACCAAAAAAAAGTTTGTAGCCTTAAAATGACATGTTTTAAATTTCCTAGTATTAGCCAAAGATGTGACTAAATTGATAAAATATTAAATTGTAAGATAAAATATTAAAGGTGTATAAAATATTTGAAAAGGCAAATAATTATACACACCCAAATTAAAAACATTGAGCAAGAACTAGGAGATCATGCAGAAACTGATCTGTTTTGGCCTTATAAACTCTACATATATTATTTTAAAAGGAGTTAAACTTCCTTTTGTAAACCCTGGAGAGGACATGTGTACTATTGCAATGTTGTATGCAGGTTAGAATATGCTGTCAGGCCTTGAGTTAATTGAGTTGCAACTTCCCAGGGAAGTTGAACCTGTCACTCTGACTCCTCCAAATTATCTAGTGATGCTATCAACTCAGGGCTGGCTAACAGGACACCCTGGCTGAAGAATTAATGCAGCTTCCTAAAGTGTTTGCACTCAGTTTCTCACTGGAAAATCTGGCTCATCACACATCCAGAATGTAGGAAGCAATTTAGATCTACAGACAATAGCCAGATGGGCTGCCTTGAAGAAAAAATGTCTCTTGTTTACAGATAAAATAAGTAGAGAAATGCCGCCTAAGACCAAGTGCCCAAAACTGCCTAGGCAAGCTTCAGGGGCTAAATTCCCAAACTCAACCTGCTGTCTCCAGAGGGTAGATTTTTGTATTAGAATGTATTACAGAGTTCATGATAATTGATTGTATTCTATGGAAGAGACAACTCATTTTGCATGGATTAGGAAGTCCTTTACAGAGATATGCCATGAGGGAAAAAAATTGCCTTTGATATCACAAATAAGCAGAATTAACCTTGAAATGAAGATTATAATACATTATAATGCTATGTAGAAAATATCAGAGAAGTCAGAAGTAACTCTGTGCAAACAGTAAAAACCTTTACAAGACTAATTCTTTATCATTTTTTTCATAGAATAGAGATTTGTTTTATTTCACACTTTAAAGGATGTAGGTATGAAAATAAATCTCATTTTATATACTTAAAATCATATACTTTTGTCATTGAATTGAGACAGGTACATAACAAGGTATCTTACCCTTGTTTCTTTAGAGAAAAGAAAACAATAGCATCTTACAAGAGCAGGGATAAAATAATAAATGGCCTAGATGATGACTTGGATTTGAAAATATTCAAATTTTATCTTGCTTCCTATATAAATCTTTGAATGTACTGCTCCATATCAAATTCTACATTGGTTTCTTCTCTTTCCATTTTAATGCATCTTTTCTAGAAAGTCAAGATCTCTTGAGTTTGGGGAAATGTAATAGACGAAAAACTGTTCAACAGCACAGAACATTGCAACATTTACGGAGTGAAAACACAGCCTGCTGGGATGAGTAGCATCTGTTAAAAAAAAAAAAATTAAACTTTGAAAATCCGTAAGTCCTAGCCTGGGGGGTACAAGCATGTGTGTGTGTGTGTGTGTGTATTTTTACAGATACAAATATGTCTGTTAAATGTGGCCTATATATCCAAAGTATAAGCTAGGTATAAGCCCTTCGGGTCTATAGATAGGATCTAGTAATGGGTTACAAAATGTAAGATATCACTATTATGAACTTTTCTTTTTTTGAGAAGAAATTGTCTACATCTGAGTGGAGGCTGTGAAATTAACCATTGTAAAAACAACTAGTTAAAAGGCGTTTACCTTTAATTATTTTATTTAAATTTCAACCCATGACTGGTAAAGCAGTGAAGAAAAGGTATTTTAAAGTTAAAGTGGATACTATTCCAATCTCATTAGGAAAAATAATCTGCATGCCTTGAGAAGCCTTAATCAGCATGTATTGAGCATTTACCAAATGCAACATTTCTGTTAAGATCCTGTTAAGGATAAACGAAGAAATAAAACAGCATCTCCAGGAAAGGTGGCTCTAAACGTTCCCTGAGCATTAGATTCACCTGGAAAGTCTTTCAAAATACCAATTTAGGTTCTCAGTCTAATGATTCTAAATCAGAATCATGTGGGTGTGGAAGTCAAGAATCAGATTCCCCAATTGATGGAGGTACAACCCAGCTAGAAAAACACTGCATCGGAGAGGTTTTTCCCAAATATCAGTGTTCATAAGAATCACTTGGGGATCTTGATAAAATACATTTTCTTATGGAGTAGGTGTGGCTTCCACACAAAATTCTGTGAGAAGCTACATCCTCAATCAGCTCTACATGCTGATTTGAAGTTGGAATTTAAAATTTAGATAACGGAAGAAACCACAAAGTAACCAAGTTAATTGAAAGTGATTCCAGACTAATAGTGTACTAATATCTGGCAGATGAAATAAACATTCCCTCTGTAGGAATCCACCACTATTTTGGCACTTGAATGATTCCCACAAATAAATTGCTAAATAAAACAAAGACTTCAGGAATAACATTCTTTTAAAGCAGTGATCTCCTTTGCTGAAGTAAGGATAAACTGAGCTTTATTTTGTGAACAGACCGTTTTGATGGTATTGGGGAAAGGAATTTTAAAAATCTAGACTACAAGTCTGAACTGAAAAAATGACACTGGAAACTGTTCATAGTAAATGTTAAGTGAGAAAGAGAAGGCTACAAAATTATATATATATATGGCGCAGTCCCATTTGCTTAAAAATACGTATATATAAAAAAGAGGTAAGAGCTAAAAATTAACACACCGAATGTTAACTTGTCTCCAGGATAAATAAGCGTGTACTACTTTCAATCAGAAACAAAAACCAGTGTGTTTTCAAAAAGTGGAGAGCTAAGTCCCTTTTCTAACTTCTTGCTATCACTGTTGACAATATGTTTACATTAATTCAGCACATGTATGGCCTCTTAGTCAAACATATCCTGTGTGTGATAGCAGAATTCATTGTAACGGAAAAGATTATGATGCACTGGCCTGATCTAAGACTTCACTGCATTCATCAGCCACAGGAAACAAAGACATGCACTTTTTTTTCATAATTTTTTTAGTAAAAATTGACAATTAGAGGAAATGAATGGCAGAAAATAATTACGGGCAGACAAGACGGTCAGCAAATCAAACTGGGAAATGCAGTCTCAGCTTTATTCATGCGGTGATTTCAGAACATTACAAAGATATTATTGTTTTGTTCTGTCTACTCCTGAAATCACTGCTTTTACCAGAAGTTTCACAATTCTTTGCTGACAGCAATGACCCCCAATATGTTTTTAATTCAAGAATCCAGTAATCCTACATCAAGGTTTTGGTGCTGAACATTTTATGTTTAATAATATTCAGGGTCATTTTGAACTCCTCTCTGCACACATATCCAGTAATAATGTCCGGTGATATTGCGGTAACTTTTCCTGCCTCTGACTAGCTGCAGGCTGCCCAGGCATAAAATCTTAAAAGTTTTATTTTCCATTAAACTTGAAACATCAAAAAAAAAAAAAAAAAAGAGTCAGGACAGAGACACTGACACATAAAAGACACCAAATTGCATAGGTCACCAGAGGTTCTTAAGAAAACTGTAGATGTTGGAAAATGTCTTTTAGAGCCTACACCTAAAGCCTTTCCTCTGATTCAGTGTCATAGGCAGAGTGCTTTTGCGATTTCACGGATAAAGACTCAAGTAGACAGAATGCAGAGGTAGATCCTGAAGCACACATGACTGGGTTTCTCCACTTTTTTTTGAATGGTGTTAACCAAAAATAAGAAATTTATTACACAGGCAAAAACTAGAATGAAAATTAGTTCCATTGCCAGACTTACAACACCAATCTGTGCATTTTGAAGAAGGCTAACAAAAATAAAACAAATCTTATAATAAATTGTTGGCTTTGAGAAAACAAAACATGGGAGTGACCCTACTGCAGTCACTAAATACATTAGGATAGATGGTTCTCTTGGGAAATATTCTTATAGATCATATAAACAGAAAGGACTTTGAAGAAAAGATCAACTTACATTAATAAGCTAAAATTTAAAATCGAGCAATGGAAGTGCTCAAAGGTAAAATTAGGAGCCTGATTTCTTGTTTCACCCTTAAACTCAGAAAAATACATCTCTCTAAATAATAAAGGACAATATTTCAAAATTATTGCTGATACAGATAGACAAATAAAACTTACCATTCCATAGCCTTTCTCTAAGAGTCAACAGATTATTCCCCTGCTAATAATCCTCAGATGTTTTTATGTCCCAGCCTGTAAATATCACCTCTAACCTTTAATCAGAAAATATTAATTCTTCCCCTGTGAAACTACGCCTAACCTAACGGGAAGGAATCCATCGTACGAATAGAATTGCCAGAACAGTGTTCTTATAAACATTTCTATTTTGAAATCCCTATCCAAAACAGCTCATAGCTAATTTTGAAATGAACTTACCAGTATTTTTGTACCTAAATCAAGCCCCAATTAAAGGTTTGAAGTTGATGATGGACTTCTTACAGGCAAAAAATTCTCCCAAGATAGGCATGAGTATTTGGGCTGAACATATCTAACTCCAGCTTGACCTAAACTTCTAACTCAACTCACAAAATAACCTCTTAAACCAGAAGATAAAGAAGAAAAAACAATAGTTGAACCCTTATTAGTTAAAAGATTAATCATCCCTTGTACCAGGCCTTGTAACGCTTGAATTTTCCTATTCAAAAACCCCAGTGTGCTCTTCTCAGGTTCTCAACTAGAACTTGTGAAAAGGATTTTAAATTTTCCTGTAATGTGTGGATTTTATCTAATGTGTGGATGAACTTCTGTAGCATTCTACAATTGTGGTGAGACTAATTCTCACTGAGACTAATTCTATTTTCCTACTTACACTTCCAGCTCAGAAAAGACAAAAGGTTTCTAAAGACAAGTGCACATGTTGTTCAAAGTTCAAACCTAGGCCATAATTTATCTCAAGGACACTTTTTTTTTTCTCTTGAGAGAATATAAACTATTTATAAGTTTTCCAGGCCCAATAACTAAGAGAAAATTTGGAGTATTCTGGCATCTGACTAAAACCTGCAGGCAATGAGGTCCTAGGGTTTTCTGAAATATCCATAGTACGCTATGACAGCCAAGTATTCAGATCCTTAGTGAAACTGTAATACAAGTTGTGATATAATAAGTGTGGTCTCCATTCTTTCTCATGGAAGCTAACTTGCACTTCGTTTTCTCCCCGAGCTAGCTTCCTATTGGCCACTTTTGTGTGTTCATGCAGTCAAGAGTAGCTCATCCACAATCACAAAAATCAATGTGAAAGTCTGAACCTAGCTCACTCCTGGACCCCAGAGAGAAAAATAATTTTCTTCCACTTTCAATTTAGTCCTGCCTCAGTGAGCCCTCTGATACTGCCTCAGAATTAAATCTTCCCAGCATGACATATATGTTTGAGAAAATTCTAAACACTCCGCAACCTTAAAGCTCAATCAAGATAACAATACAATAGTTCAGCACTTCCTTTCTTAAAGTCAGTATTAGGGACTATTTTTTAAATCTCAGGTTATGTATTTATTTGCCCAGACTTTCCTTTATTATAGACCAAAAATGATGTTTATGCATGAATTTGCAATAATTTCCATCCAAATATCACCTCTCTAAATACCTGCTTATGGAATTATACAATTTAAGCATTCAAAGTTTTATAAGAACAGGAAAGACTAGCTCTGGCATTATAATAAAAGTATTTATTTTTTTAAATTTTGTGGGTACATATTAGGTGCATATATTTATGTGGTACAAGAGACGTTTCGATACAGGCATGCAATGTGAAATGAGCACATCACAAAGAATGGAGGTATCCATCCCCTCAAGCATTTATTCTTTAGTTACAAACAGCCCAATTACTCTGAAGTTATTTTAAAATATGCAATTAAATATATAATTAAATTATTATTGACTATAGTCACCCCAATGTGCTATCAAATAGTAGGTCTTATGCATTTTTTCTAATTTTTTGTACCCATAAAAGGAGTATTTTTTCCCTTAAAACTGTATCTGTCAAGTTTTATACAAAATTTATTAGTGGATATGGTTAGAAATGGATTTTGAGGCTGGATGCAGTGGCTCACGCCTATAATCCCAGCACATTAGGAGGCTGAGGTGGGCAGATTGCCTGAGCTCAGGAGTTCGAGACCAGCTTGGGCAACATGGTGAAAACCCGTCTCTACTAAAAAATACAAAAAATTAGTCAGGCATGGCTGCCTGCACCTGTAATCCCAGCTATTCGGGAGGATGAGGCAGGAGAATTCCTTGAATTTGGGAGGCGGAAGTTACAGTGAGCTGAGATCATGCCACTGCACTGCAGCCTGGGAAACAGAGCAAGACTCCGTCTCCATTAAAAATAAATAAATAAACAAACAAATAAATAAATAAATAAATAAAATGGATGTTGACACCCCTCCCCAAAATTGATCTGTTAGAATACCATATACACAAGCTACGCATTAACATGAAGGATGGTAAGAGGAAAAAATGATGATGATAGGAGAAGGATATTTTATCAGGGAAGGGGAACCTGTGGAGGATTTGGAAAAAGAGAAGCAGAGAAACATAATAAGCAGATATTTAAAAATTTATGTATATATATTTTTTTCTTTCTTATTTTTTCCTTCTCTGAGTTTAGATTTTGCAAGTTATGGGGTGCATTGATAATAATAATTGTAACTCTTTTATAATTCTGAGGGAAATGTCAACATCAGACCGTGCTCTCTGTGCCTACAACATGGACTAGTCAACTGGATGGTGCAAATTCAGACCCAAAGAGTGCAAGCATGAAATCTAAGAGTACATGAAGACACCTTGCCATGGCTTCAGGGAACCCATCTCAGATGGGTACTGTGTGAGAGTCAGAGGATCTCCTGAGCGACCACCATCTGAGGTTGAGTTATACAATAATGTGTGCTACTGGGGGATAGTAGCATCAGCAAGTTGGACGGGAACACAGGAGAAATTCAGGATCTGCTTCTGTCAGGGGAGATGAAGTCAAATCAGTAAGCAAAAGTTGCCAGGTTTTGAATCAAATGAAAAAACAAATTAAATTATGAGTTCAGTCAAACATGGATTTCAGCTTGAGCTGGGTATTTTAGACCCAGTGAGGGAGGCATCGGAGAACAATGCAAGGACATTCTGCAGAGCCAAGTGCCCTCTCTTTGCCAAGCACCCAACACTTATGTAAAGGAGAGAAGCAGGTGCAAGTGTTAGAGAGGTGTAGGTGGTTGAAAGCCTGGATACTTTAGCTAATGAAACAAAGCCTTATATACAAAGACTGTTTAAATTAGTATCTATGACAAATGTCACTAATGAAAACAGCTAGGGCGTTTCCGTCTCCATTCCGGTTATGCAGCAGCATGCTGGAATCCAATTAACCATCCAATTGTAGTTTCTGAAGAAATCAATATAACAGGTTATAACAAGTTGAAAATGCTGTTTTCTCCACATATCAGAGTTGTCATGAACAAATTTTGATACCCCTCTCTACATGCTTTCATTATTGTTGTTTTTTCCAACTCCTACAATGAAAAAAATCTACATAATTTAAATTCTTTGTCTAATTTACTAGTATATTGCCAGCATTTAAGTAACGCCTAAGATACAATGGTACAAAATTAACATTGTTAACTAAAGTAATCAATATTTATTGAAGATTTTTGCTCCTTCTCTTGTAACTCATTCCATTTAATGCAGATACATTAAATAAAATTCATATTTTTGCATTAAAATATGTCTCTTTGGTAGAAAGTTTTCCTTTTTTCTAGCGTATGAACCTTGAAAATCAACCAGAAAAAGAATATTTCCCCTAAAACTAAACACAGAAATGGAATACACATAAGGACACATATGACTCAAAAAAAGTTTTCACAAAATAAATATCAATGGACAAAAATCCACAAATAATTTCTAAATTTGCTCTCTCTATAAATACTAATAAATGAGAAAATTTCAGGCACTGATAAAATGGAAAAAATAGATACTTTTAAAAAAATAATTTCAACTTTTATTTTAGATTCAAGGAATACACGTGCCGGTTTGTTAATATGGGTATATTTCATGACACTGAGTTTTGGAGGCACAAATAATCCTGTCACCCAGGTGGTGAGCATAGTACCCAATAGATAGTTTTTCAGCTCTTGTCCTCCTTCATCTATTCCTTATTTAGTAGTCCTCAGTGTCTATTGTTCTCATCTTTATGTCTATGGATACCCAATGCTAACTTTCCACTTATAAGTGCCTCCAAAACTCAGTGTCATGTAATAGACCCATATTAACAAACCTGCACATGTACTCCTTGAAACATCCACTTATAGTGTGAGGTTAGCATTGGGTAGCCATAGACATAAAGATGAAAACATGGAGTATTTGATTTTCTGTTCTTGTGTTAATTCACTTGGAATAATAGCCTGCAGCTGCATCTCAGTTGCTGCAAAGGACGTGGTTTCATGCTTTTTTATGGCTGCAGAGTATTTCGTGATGTGTATTTGCCATATTTTCTTTATGCATCCATAACACATGTTGTTTTTAAATCTCAAACAGCTTATAATCTGCACAGTGTACAATATATATGAGTAAACACTTGTGTATTGATAATTATCATTCACAGATTATTTAATACATGTCCTACATTGTTCAAGACATTCATACATATTTCCTCATTTAATTATTAATATGCTGTGGTTTGTTATTATTACTCCTACTTTTTAGATAGAAGCACTCAACAGTTGAGAGCCAAATAATCTGCTAATATTACAGAGTGTAGAAATTTCACACCTGCTACTCAAACCCAGGCCGTCAGACCTCAGTGCCCCTCCTCTTAAAGTCTACCCCAGGAAATCAAAGAGAAAACTGAAAATCGGCCACGAGCTAGAGGGAATATTACACACAGTGCAACACTGTCATATGGCTGACTTCTTAGAAGTAATGGAGACTAAAAGATAACAAAATAACATATTTAGAGTTCTAAAAGTTTATTTTGTAATCTGTCAACCCAGAACTTCTATCTAGTGGGACAATCCTTTCAAATGAAGCTGAAACAAAAGCATTTTCAGACAAAAATGCCTGAGAGATTTTGCACTCAACAGATAGGAACTGCAAAAAATGGTCAGTGAGAATCTTCAGAATGAAGGGAAATGATATTTGACGGAATGCAGATCTTCAGAAAAAAAGATTGCTAGGAAAGTGAAAATTGAGCCTGACTATACATTACCTTTTAATTATTTTATGAGTGATTTCATGTGTGTGTATATAAAATGAAGCTGAATTAAAAGATGAAGAGAAAGAATTTAAAATGAATACAAAATAAGTGAAACAAATACATTATTTGTGTATGTTAGATATATGTTCAAATATGTCAATATTTATATTAAAATTAAATATTAAAATAGGTTTAAAAATAGATGGCGGAGAATAATAAAGGTAAATTATGTTCATAAAAGATATCAGAAGCAATGCTGGAAAAGGTAAATTGAAAGTCCCCTAAAAGGTAAAATTGTTTCAGTTATAGCTGGATTATCAGGGCAGTGCTATATTGAAATGTGTATAAGGAAAATGAACTATGAAAAGGAACTAGGAATTATAGACTGCTTTTCAAATAATAGTTTTTTATAATTTTAGTGGAGAGAATAGAATTAATATAATAGTTGAAGGAGATAATATGCTCAAAATAGAACATTTTATAAAGTAAAATTCCAGAATGATTTTATATATAGATTTATTTTTTTAAAAGTCTGGCCACAGTGTCTCACACCTGTAATCCCAGCACTTTGAGATGGTATAACTGGGAGCATCACTTAAGCCCAAGAGTTTGAGACCAGCCTGGGCAACATGGAGAGATCCTGTCTCTACAAAAAATAAAAATTATCTGAGGATGGTGACACACACCTGTAGTCCCAGCTACTTGAGAGGCTGAGACAGGAGAGTCCTTTGAGTCCCAGAGTTCAAGGCTGACATGGCTATAATCAAGCTACTGTACTCCAGCCTGGGTAACAGAACAAGGCAATGTCTTAAAAAAGAAAAAAAAGAAAAAAAAAAAAACTATTGGAAAACGAGTAATTGGATATACTAATATTGAAGTAGTAATAATTGTTGAAATAAATTATTAAAAAGTACAAGATTCTTTACAATGAAAACTATGTGTAGAAGATATTTAACTTGCTGATAGTTGAAATATTTCTTTATGTTAGCAGCATAAAGACAGGTAAAAAATAATCATTCATTTGGAAGTGCAAGAGAGGAATTCAGAGAGGTTTGATCCTAGTTTCTTAAAGTCATGAGATATTGGGTCATCTGCTGAGAAGTTTTGAGCAGAGGCAAAAGGGGAAAACCTTGAGGTTATGGGAGGGATCAGTTTAGAAGCACTATTTTGACATGAGAGCAGCAGCTGTGCAAAATCATATAACAGAAATGACAGATGAGAGAGAGAGAATGAGAGAGAGAAGCAGGCTGTAGGAAAAAAGCTAAAGACTATCCTATAGAAATTGTGTCCTTTATTCAACCTTCCAAAACTAAGGAAAATTATAGATAGAAGTGTCATCTAAACAATCATTTAAAATTTTTATTTGGATTTTGTCAAGAAATATCAATATCTGTAAGAAGGATTACAAAATGGACAGATTTCAACACTTTTTTCTGTCCCTTCATCATCTTATGTTACAAATGTCACAAATGTTAGAGTCCTAGTAATACTTTAGTCCAAAATGGATTTTCTTTTATCACAAAGAATATCATCCTAAAGGAGGTGTGTGTGTAATATAAATTACATATGTATTTCATTTTCAATATGTTTAAATATGCTGAAACAATTCTTTGAAACAGTTACAATTAAACCCTACTAGGCCAAGCTCCAGCCTGTAATCCCAGAACTTTGGAAGGCCGTGGCAGGTGGATCACTTGAGCTCAGGAGTTCACGACCAGCCTTGGCAACATGTTGAAACCCCCTAAACCCCGTCTTTACAAAAAGTAAAGAATTAGTTGGGTGTGGTGTTGCGTGCCTGTAGTCCCGGCTACTGGGAAGGCTGAGGTGGGAGGATCGCTCGACCCCAGGAGGTTAAGACCACATTGAGCCATGATTGTGCCACTGCACTCAAACGTGGGCAACAGAGTGAGACCCTGTCTTATAAAAAAAAACAGTAACAACTACAACAAAACACAATTAAACCTCACTTGAAGAAAAAGGAAAATGGAGCATAGAAAGGTTGAACGGTTTATACAAGTTAACTAGAAAATAAGTAGTGGATTCAAGGTTTTGAACTCAAGACTCAATGTTGGGAGAGCCAGAATACAGGGTCTCTCTCTCTCTGAGTCATAGGCTTTTACCCAGACTTTCTCTTAAACCAGGCTGCTGGGAGAGAAAGCACCATCTACTGGCATTTTGGGCAGATTAAGTCTTCCTTGTGCCAGATTGCTTCATGCCTTGCAGAATGTGTAACATCCCACCACATTTCAGAACCACCCTCTTACTCACTGTGAAAAAGACCTGAATGTTTTCTAAATTCTCTCCTTTTGGTGATATTGCCACAGGCAGAAAATTATTCCAAATGTTTCTATAGCCCAGGGCCCTCTGCCCTCAGGTACATTCCTGAAGGCAGAGGAAGAAACAAGCCCCACTGAACCCGAACTTCTTAATTTACCCTACTCTCATTCACACATTTCTTTTTCATATCTTCTGCTTTCTTGAGGTGGCTTTTACACTCTTCCCCAGAAGGTAATTACAGAGCATGCCAGAGGAAACCACCAATAAAGGGATTCAAAAATATTATCCATATGGATACGGGTCTGTCAAATCATTGGTCATCCAATTGAAATATAATCTCCCCTACAACAGTCTGGAAACATGTATGCCTCCATTCAATTCCTTATTATTACAAGTTGTACCAAGTATAGGCAAAATGACAAATGCTAAATATATGTAAGGCAAGAATGTTTTGCACATTCTGTGACATGCTGCCTGATTTTCATACTATTCCATGAAATACTCTATTTTGAGTTTTATATTTTCTTACTAGCTGCCTTTTAAACATCTGTCCTTGTAGTTCATACTGAAGGTTTTAAACTGAGGAACTAGTAACACAGTAATTGGGGACAAAATGACATTTCCTACATGGAGCATAAAATAGAATTCCTGGTTCCCTGTGCAGTGCAATTTGATATCCATTCCACTCAACACAGGCAGACACATACAGGCCATACAAATTGATGCACTCACCCTTTGGCCAAACAAAATCAGTTAATATTGTCCATTTCTCCACTGTTCAACATGCACTACACACTAATTTTTATGTGTCATACTCACCAGATTGTTTCTATTAGATGTTACTTCGTGTATCTACAGTGCCTAAGAAACCACAAAAATAGGACCTTGTATGAAAAGGTCTTGGTGCAATAGTAATTGCAGTTTTTGCCACTATTTTTAATGATGGAAACCGCAACTGCTTTGCACCAACCTAGTAACAACCATTGTAATGTGTTGGCGATTTTATGGACCAGAAATCTGTGCAAACCACCACAGAGAGGACTCAGCTCGGTCCCGCAATGACTGAGCTTAGGTGGTTCAAACAAGTGGAAATGACTGTCATGGCTTACTGAGGGCCATATATGTGAAGTCTTAGTTTTGGCTGTCTGTTAATTCAAAATGTCTATTCAGTCACATGTCTGACATCTGGGCTAGACCAGCTGGACTAGTGGAGGTTGCCTGGGCACCTTTTTCTCTTTGAACAGTACAATAATCTCAAGGTTTTTGGACTCTTTACATCATGACAAGGTTCTCCCAGCAGCAGCATTCCAAGAGGCTTGGGTAGAAGCTCCAAGGCTTCTTTTTTTGTTTTTCGTTTTTCGAGACGGAGTCTCTCTTTCTCGCCCAGACTGGAGTGCAGTGGTGCGATCTTGGCTCATTGCAACCTCCGCCTCCTGGGTTCAAGCGATTCTGCTGCCTCAGCCTCCTCAGTAGCTGAGACTACAGGCGCCCGCCACCATGCATGACTAATTTTTGTATTTTTAGTAGAGACGGGGTTTCACCATATTGGCCAGGCTGATCTCAAACTCCTGACCTCGAGATCTGCCCAACTCGGACTCCCAAAGTGCTGGGATTACAGGCGTGAGCCACTTCACCCAGCCTACAAGACTTCTTATAAAGCAGCTTTGGAAATCTCAGAATGTCCTTTTCCACAAATTCAACTAATCAAGTAAACAAGGCAAACCCAGATTCAAAGGGAGTAGAATTAGACTCCACCTCTTAATGGGAGAAGTAGCAATAATTTGAGGCCATCTGCAACATCCGTGGCAGACTCTGATGTGTCTAACTGGCTCAGAACACACAGTGTTGAAGAAAAATATAATCAGCTTGATTACACAGCTGTCATAGTTTAATTCATGCAAATCATACTAAAATACTTCCACAGGTTGGCTCCTTTCTAGTCCCTGATTCCACCCTGGGTTTTGTGTTATCAAATTACTCACATCAGTCAACAATTAAAAATTTTCCCCTCCTCTCACTCCTCACTATTAAACAGGTTTTATCTCATGTAAAACTGGTAGTTAAATGTAATTCATTTTTATTGTAACTTTACACCCAGGGTTTTATAGGCACTATGTCTTTGAAACTATTAGTAGACATATATGATTTTCCTAAATTCCCGTCAAACGCTGTTCCTATATTGTATCGTTTTCCTTCTTAATAAAATGGAAGAGATGCATAAGGTCTCAATGAAAATGACAAAATTTAAGAGGCTGTAGGAAAATAAAAGCAAACACAGAAGCAGGAGAAAAAGAATGAGATAAATAAAGGAGTGATGTTGGGTGTTATGTTCTGTCATTACATGTCAATTTAACTAATTGGTTCAAAAAGGATTATTTTAATATCAACTAATTAAATGTATTCTGTGTATAGGACTCTGTTGCTCTAATTTTAAAACGCATAGAGACAAAGTTTTAAGAAACTATATTTTACAATTTTAACAGATTATAAAATACAAGCTCTTTTAAATGTTATTGTGAGATTACCTGCTTTTAAAAATCATCCAATTTCTTAATTTAAATTCCTCTGGGTGGAATTTAACGTATTAACAGCCAATTGATGGAAAGAGAAAACAAACGGAGCAAAGGCAGTGCAACATATTTTCCATTTAAATTTAAGAAAAGTTTTACTTAGAGCTGTTATCAAGTTAATACTCCACAGACTTGTTAAACAATTATGGCAAAACAATTTGAGTAGCAGAAGAAGTGTATCCAGGATACTGAAAAACAAATTATATGGCTTTCCTATTGAGAATATATTAATAGGTTTAGAAGTGGTAAGCTCTAGATATATTGGGGCAAAAAGAAAAAAAATCATGATAATGATATTCATCCTCACGCACTTTAATATTTCATTTTGTAGAGATCAAAATGAATAAGTATAACCTAAAATTTATTTTACGAGTATTTCTTACATTACCAATTGATAAATGTCAAAATTATATAATTCAATATTTAGCTATCGCATAAGTTTTCTGGTAGTTTTTTCATTGGGAATTCAGTATTGATGTGCTCTTGGTCCATTTAACCCATATTTTATCATATAAAGGAAAAAAATCAGAGAATATATGAAAAACAATACTAATTTGATAAATTGTCTTTCTCACTAGTAGAACAAAATGCATTTGATTCATAAACATGGAAAGGAATACAGATAGAGACAAATATGCATACACACATATCCATAGTTACATAACTAGGTAGAACTGATTATATATCTTGCAATTTTTAAGTGATGAGAAAAGCTCTATAATAATGTGTGCAACAGTTAAGAGATTCTTGTTTTGCTTTTTCTACTGTGAAATAAAAGACATATTTTTCAGCATAATACAACTCTTCCATTTACTTAACAATTTTCAGTTATTAGAAGCAGATGGTGTTTTGGTGGTAAACACAATTAATTTACATTTTAGAGAATTTACTTAATTAGAATTGGACTCCATGTCTCTCATGCATTGGATTTCATTGTTACACATACTGTTCATAATTTTGCCAGCTGTCTTAAATGTATACTTATTTTTTTGATTCATAAAATATAACTTCCAAAAGGAGATAATCTATCCATTTTCCTGAACCTGAAAATAAAATACATTGTTTCAAAATTTCATTTTAAAAGATGTTTAAGCCATCAATTTATCTTGTTTCAAAATACATGACGAATTCAAAGTATGTACAAATTTAAATACATATCTCCATTTTGCATTCCTTCAATGTTAATGTATCTTTTTCATTTCTAAAATGTTAACTGAAATATTTCATACTTTATAGATCTATAAAAATATTACTGATGACAAAACATATGCTTATTGAACCATGAAAACATTTCCAACTTATTCAGTTTATTTCCCCAAAATGTTACCAAAGTGAATTGATACAGTCTGATGAAAAGTAAACACTCTACCCAATTTCAGATGTTGATCCTACATAATGTTATTCATTGAAATGACTGATGTTTTACACTTTTTGTTTTCTTTTATGAGACTGAGTCTCACTCTGTTGCCCTGGCTGGAGTGCAGTGGTGCGATCTCAGCTCACTGCAACCTCCGCCTCCTGGGTTGAAGTGATTCTCCTGTCTCAGCCTCCCAAGTAGCTGGGGTTACAGGAGTGCACCACCATGCCCAGTTAATTTTTGTGTTTTTAGTAGAGACAGGGTTTCACCATGTTGGCCAGGAAGGTCTGAAACTCCTGACTTCAGGTGATCCACCTGCCTCGACCTCCCAAAGTGCTGGGATTACAGGTGTGAGCCACCACACCCAACCGATATTTTACACTTTGGATGTGCATGCATGTATGTGCATGCTCATGCATGTGTCTCCTCCTAATTACATTTGGTATTCTAATATTAATCCTAAAATAAATCATTCATGATTGATTGATTGATTTAAAATAAATCATGATTAATTGATTTAAAATAAACTATGATTTATATATTTATTTAAAATAAATCATTCTTTAGAATAAATCTATGATAACGTTTATTTTATAACCTTCTCATGGTTATAAGGTTCCTTTTACCTGTCATGCAACATCAGCAAAAGGTTGTTTTAATACTTTGAGCATATTATTATTTTGCTTCATGTAAATGCAATTAATAGTTTATCTTGAATAATTTCCTTTAATAATGATCTCTACTTAGCAAAAAAGGCTATGGTCAAGAGTATGTCCCTAAAAGTAATTTTTTAAGAGACATCATCTTGTTTTGTTGCCCAGGCTGGAATTGAACTCCTGGGCTCAAGCAATCCTCCCAACTCAGCACTCCAAGCAGTTGGGACTACAAGCGTTTGCCACTGTGCCCCAAAGAGTTATTTATTTTTAATCTAATTAGAATCAAATTCTAAAGAGTATTTTGAATTTGTTTAAAACAGCTTAAACTTAATATGTTCTTAGAAACTGTTCTTAACAAGTTTTGGGGCTTAGGATTAGATTTGATTTTACTTATCTTACATCTAAAAAATTAATTCTACATCATCTTTAAAAATGATGTCCAGACATTATGAATAATAATTTAGGGTCCAAAAGTAATAGTTAAGTAGTCTGACAACTTCCCTCAATAGTAAGATGTTATAATCAATAGGCTTATATTTTACATCTTGTTAGTAGGTTTTATTGAGATACCAATAAAGCATCAGTAAAAATAAATTGTCTTTGTCAGTGATTATTTACTTGGCTCTGTTATGTTAATATTTCAGACATCAGCTTTACATTTTACCCCATTTAGTGGAAAGCTTTTTTATTTTCAGAAAAAAAATATGCCATCTATCTTTCCACTGAATATGAGGAAAGCTTTCAAGTAAATATATCTGAGGTAATAATTAGTAATAAACTTTTTTTCCTACTGCATGAAGTATTTTAGATTTGGGAGAAAGAGTATTTAGATGTCTATTTCAATATTCAGCTCCAGCTCACCCTACCTCTAACATTGTTAAACTTTTTATCTTCTCAGATTTATCATTTATCTATTCTGATATCTCTAAACAGTCAAACTGCAAATCTATAAGGACTTGAATTTTGAAAAGTGTCACCATACCTCTGTCAATCTAAAGTGTGGAATGCATGTATTGGACTGTACACACACCCAGAGAAGACCCAGAAAAGAGAAAGGCACTAGGCACTGACTTCCGGCTGCAAAAGTAGGAAGTAAAATCTAAGGCTGTGTTGTAAAGTGTCTGCAGTTTGAATGTGTGCCTTCTTGGTCCCCTTGTCAAAGGATGGAGAACATATCAACAAGGCATTTAAAGAAATCCGGCCAATCATCAGTCAGCTAATATATCATACTTTCCAGATGGGAATGCAAGGATGGTAAATTCAAAAAAAAAAAAAGTACTTTAAGAAAAGTAGCAGAGATCTCAATGATCACACAATACAGACAATACACATCATTCCAGAAAAATTGTTAAACAAACACTCAGCAGCCAGGACAAAAATAATCTCTAAGGATGGAAGAATAAATAATGGTTGTTGCAATACATTATTTTAAATTGACAATGTCTAGCTTTTAAAAATAAATTATGTGGTATGCAAATAAATAGGAAATTGTGTAAATCTGCAGGGAGAAAAGGAGATAATTGAAAGTTTCTCTGAGGAAAGTTTCCCAGATTTTGGAGTTAACAGGCAAATAATTTAAATCACCAATATAAATGTGTTCAAAGAATAAAGGAAATCATTTAAAAAATGAAGAAATAAAAGAAAGTATGAAAGCATTTCTATCACCAAGTAGGAAACATCAATAAACAGAAATTACAAAATGAGTCAAATAAAATTGTACAATAGTTAATTTAAAAAATGAGTGATCGCTAGAGGAACTCAATGGCAGATTTGCGCTAGAAGAAAGAATCAATAAACATCGAAGTAGATCAATAGAATTTACCCTGACTGAGGAGCAGAAAGAAAATGATGAAAGATAAATACAGCTTCACAAAACTGTGGGACGTATTGACTGTACCAACATATGCACAATGAGAATCCCAGAAGGTGATGAGGAAGAGGCATGGATTATGATGGAAAACTACCTATATTTGATAGGAAATATAAATCTACATATTCAAGAAATTCAGTGAGTTCCAAGGAGGATAAAAACAAATAGACCCACTCATAATCCCCATACTCAAATTTTTACAAAGACGGGAATATTTTTAAGGCAGTAGGACTAAAACGACTTATCAATATGAGAGAACTCCAGTAAGACTGAGAGCTGACTTTTCTTGAGAAACTGTAGGATAAAATACAATAGAATGATACTTTCAAAATATTGAACAAAAAAAATGTCAAGCCAACATTTAGTTGTCAACAACTAAATTCTTCTTCTTCAAAATAAAATGAAGGATATATTAAAACTTTTCCAGATACACAAAAATGGAGAAAAAGTGTTGCCAAGAGACTTTTCATACAAGAAATGGGCAAGGAAGTTTTTTTTAATTTTAGATGGAATCTTGCTCTGTTGGCCAGGCTGGAGTGTAGTGGAGCAATCTCAGCTCACTGCCTCCTCTGCCTTCCAGTTACAAGTGATTCCCCTGCCTCAGTCTCCCGAGTAGCTGGGATTACAGATGCCCACCACCACTACCAGCTAATTTTTGTATTTTTAGTACAGACGGGGTTTCACCATATTGCCCAGGTTGGTCTCAAACTCCTGACCTTAGATGATCCACCCACCTCAGGCTTCCAAAGTGCTGGGATTACTGGCATAAGCCACCACTCCTGGCTAGACAAGGGAGTTCTTTTGGCTGCAATAAAAGTAAACCAGACAGTAACTCAAGTCCATGTGAAGAAATAAAGAGCAGCAATAAAGCCATCTTCATAGGTATTAAAAAAGACAATATAAATATTTCTGAGTGTAACTACTTTTTCTTTACACTGTAAATACAACTGCATGAACAATTGTTACAAAAGTTTATTGATAGGCTTATAATGTTTACAGATGTATTTTATCTGACAGTAACAGTGCAATGGATGAAGAGTCCAACACAAGACCACAGCAGAATACACATTCATGTAAGTGTATATGGAACGTTCTGTTGGATAGACTGTATGTTTGAGTATAACATCAGCTTCAATCAATAAATTAAAAAAGAGTGTGGTCTATGATCATAGTGGAATTAAGCTGGAAAACAGCAAGATGAAGGAATTTAGTAAACTCACAGATAAGTGAAACTAAACAGTTAACTCCTAAGTAACCAATGGATCAAAGAAGAAGTCACAAGGGACATTAGAGAATACTTTGAGATAAATGAAAATAAAAACACAACATGAAATTCAAAAATAAAATAAACTAAAACTAAAGGGATTTAGCTAAAACAATGCTTAGAGGGAAATGTGTAACTGTAAATTCCACAGTTAAAAAAGAAAAAAACAATCTGAAATAAATAACCGTGCATTTCACTGGGAAAAAGATAGGACAAGAAAATCAGCGCAAGTATAAGGAAGAAAATAAAAACTTTATTAAATAATAAAATAAATGAAATACAGAAAAGAAAAATAATTTAAAAAAATCAACAAAACCGAAGTTGTTGGAAGATCAACAAAATTAATGAATATCTAGGAAAACTGATCAAGAAAAAAAGAAAGATTCAAATTTATAAAATCATACATGAAAAGAAAACATTATTATTGGCCATATAGAAATAAAATGGTTACAAGGAAATTTTATGAACAAGTACGTATCGGAAAATTAGATAACCAGATGAAATGGATAAGGTTTAGACACAAAATACTAAAAGTAACTTAAAGAAATACAAAACTGAAAATACTTTTAAAAGTAAAGACAAAAAAAAAAGTAAAGACATTAAATTAGTAATCAAAAACTTCTCACAAAAACAAAAGCCAGGAAAAGATGGATTCACAAGTGAATTCTACCAAACATTTAAAGCGAATTAACAGCAAACTTTCTCAAACTGTTTCAAACCATAGAGAAGGAAGCAACATTTTCTGAATGTGTCCGGCCAGTATCACTCTGATACTCAAATGCAACAAGCACATCAAAAGAAAATAAAAATGTCAACTGATATTGTTATACAAATAAACCTTGGGCATATGTTGCTTTTTTACAGCCAGTTAGAACCATGAGTTAGTTCAGACAGCCACTGGCAACAAACTCAAGTTTTTACCTGTCTAATTGCTTTACATATAACCTCAATAAGCAGATTTTTATCCATTTAGGGTCTACCTGTTTTGCACACTCCAAAAAACTACACCCCAAATCTGATATCCATAGATAAGAAAAACCCTGGGGCCATAAAAGACCACAAGCCACTGCTGCTCTTAGGAGTTCTCTGACTCAGAGACTCCCATCATGCTGTCCATGACATCACTTTAACATGTAAGGCCCTGCCTGTTCCCTTGTCTCTGAGGTATATTTTCTTTCTTCTCCTTCCCAGTGGTGGCCTTGCACTTTTGTGTCTGAAAGGACTCATGCTGTGAGGGACTTACCCTGTCAAAAGTGCCATCCAAGGAAAACTCATTGTGTGCTACCGCCTCCTCGTGATCTTATCCATCTCCTTGATCAGCCCTGAAATCTCAAACGCCCTCTACTTGAGAATATAGATGCAAAAGTTCCTTACAAAATATTAATAAACCAATTTTATCAATATATTGAAAGGCTTATACCCCATGAATACATGGGTTTTATCTCCAGAATACATGAGAGGTTCAACATTTTTAAAAAATACATTTAATAGAGCAGTTTAATAAAATAAAGGATAGAAATGCTTTATCATTTCAATTGAAGTCAAAATAACATTTGAAAAATCCAGCACATTTTCATTAAAAAAAATAAAACACTCAACAAACTAGAAATAAAATGACACTTCCTCAGTCCAGGGTCATATATAAAAATCCCACACCTAACATCATACTCAATGGTAAAAGACTGAACACTCTCTCCCTAAAATCAGGGACAGAGCAAGGATGTCTGCTCTTGCCACTTGTTTTCAAATTTGCATTGGTAGTTCTAGTCAGAAAAATTAAGTAAGACAAACAAATAAAATTCATTAAGGTAGAAGCAAATATGTAAAACTATCTTTATTTGCAGATTACATGATCTTGTATGTAGAAAAACCCTAGGGAATTCATAAAACAATGCTAATAAGTTTATCACGATTATAGGATACAACATTATAATACAAAATCAGTTGAACTTCATTATAATGTACCAATATTGTACTTCTAAAAACACTTAGAAAGTGAAAAGACTACTCAAGTAATAGAAGAAATTTTTTTGCAAATGGTATGCCTGATCAAGAGTCTATTGTCTAGATTATGTATGGAACTCCTACAACTTAACAAAAAAAATGACAAATGAACCAAGTATACAAATGAGTAAATGATTTGAATAAATATTTCACCAAAGAATGTATATAACCATGACCAGTAAATACATTAAAAAATCATTTATATTTATGAATATTCAAATAAAAATTCCAAGAGAATACCACTTCTCACACACTCATATGGCTATAAGCAAAAAAAAAAAAAAAAAAAAAAAAAAAAAAAAAAAAAAAAAACAGGCAATAACAAGAAATCACAAGGATATCGAGAAATATGAACTGTTACATATTGCTGATAGAAAGGTCAATGGCATAGGACTTCAGAAGACACTTTGGCAGTTCCTCAAATAGAATTATTTGAATTTATTTAAATTACTTGAACCTAAAATTACCATACGACCCACCAATTTCGCACTTAGGTATGTACTGAAGATAATTTAAAAAATACATTTACAAAAAGTTGTATACAAATGTTCAAAGTAGCACTATTTAGAATAGCCAAAATGTAAAAAAAAAAATCAACCTAAATGTATATTAAGTGATGAGTAGATAAAATGTATTTTCATCCAGTGGAATATTATCTGGAATAACAGTAATTACGGGTACATATGAAAACGTAGAAAACATAGATGAATCCTGAAAACATTATACTAAACAATAGAAGTCATACTCAGAAGACCAAATATGTATAAATTGCTATGTATGAAATGTTCTGAATGGGGAAATTCATAGAGATAGAAAGTAGATACGTGGAATTCGGGACTAGGTTTGGAGAAGGTGGTAACAAGAATGAGTATAGATTGCTAATGGGTACTCAGTTTCTTTTATGAGTGATGAAAACTTTTAAAAATTATATTATGGTAATGATTGCACAGTCTTGTGAATATACTAAAGTACATTGAACTGTATAATTTAAATGGGTGAATTGAATTACATATGCATTATATAAAACTGTGAAAATAAATCTTGATGTTTAAAATAAGATTACTTCAAGCATTTACATTCTATGATTAGGAGCTCTTTTCAACAAGGAGTCTTTTGCAAAACGTATATGCAATTCAAAATATAAAGAAATCAAATAATTTAACCAATAAATCAAACCTAACCCTATCAACCAAAAACTTCAACTGTTAAACATTTACTTTTTCTGTGCCCTTAGGGGTCTCTATAGCCAAATTGCCTAGAATTGAATCCTAACTCACTCTTTATCTTTTGTGTTACTTTGGTCAATGCATTTAACCTCTCTGTGCCTAATTATCCATCTTTGTAAATTCAGAAGGTTCTAGTGAAGATTAAATAACTCAATTTCCTTAAAGTGAGTATAGCAATACCTGGCATGTAATAAAACCACATAACTGCCAATGTTATAACAATAACACAAACAAGCACACACACACAAATGTCTTTTCACATGTAATTGTTAACATGTGTGTTGACACTTAGTACATACTAGATGTTATTATAAGCACTTTGACTATAAGAATAACCTAATTAAGATTTATAAAATTGATGGCTTTGAACTTTTTTCACTTAAATGTACATTAAGGTTAAACATAAATTTATATAATTTTATGTAACAATCATTGCTTATTAAAATTCTAGTACACAGAACTTTATGCAGAAACAAAAGGATATAAAGGAAGAATACATGTAAGATTGAAAACCAAAGGGTAGATTAAATAGAATAGAGATGTTTTTGAGTTGTTTAATAAAATTTCTTGAAAAGTGATCCTTGTGATAATATATCAATAAGCTTTATAAAGTATATTTGCATAAGTGTTGATTTTTAAATGAATAACAATTTGTAATGCTAACTGATCTGATTTTCTATAAGCCTATATCTCCAGCAAATCAGGAAATTTTGAATCTGAGGAATTTTATTTAGCAAGGTAGTATCAGTTACACTTGGGATTGAAAATATGTTTCCAAATCATTAATAGATTTAATATCCGAAGAACTACAATACTACCTCAGGAAAAAAATATCAAAATTTCTGTGGCCATTTATACATTTTCTTTTCTGTTTTTATATGCATGGAAAACTGAAGGCTGAGAGATAAGAAATAAGAGAAAAATAATAAAATAGACAAAGAGATAAACAACTATTAAAATGTAAAATATATACCAGTCAACTAACTAAAAGAAAATTTATGTATGTCCTTTCAATGTATGGACTCTGTCTAATACACTGTTTTCACTGTTTTATGCTTATCAAATAAAATAGCAGTATTTTTATGTGTGTCTGGGTGTGTGTGTGTTAATGAACAAACAAAAGAAAAATTATCTGAATTATAAGCCATTTTAACTACATGATTTTGAACTTACTAAAATAGTGTATTTTTGAATTCTTATTGATTTTGTCTCTGAAGAGGCCACTGAACCTATCATGCATGAAGAAATTGCTTCAGAGGGCAACAGATTTGTCTGGGCAATTACTATATTGACTAAGGAACCAAGGAGGCCAAGTCCCTTCTTAACACGATTGTTATTTCATTGACTAGCGTTACATGACAGACAAGGAGAGTCAGAGCCCAAGGACACAGGAACAATGATGGTCTCCTGGGAACGAAGCGTGATGCTCCATAGAGACTTGAATTCTAGAATAAATCACTGGAATTGTGTTGGCAGCAATATGGATCCATTGTTGGAAAGTAAATTCATCACAGTGGTTGCCATGCTGACTGAATTAAATGCCCAGCAATATACAAATGCAACCATTGTTCCCCAATGGGAATTATTTTAGTCATGGTTCGTGTGTTTTTTGTTGCTTACATTATATCTGGAAATGTAACTGATAATTGGGAGGCAACTAATATCACAGACAACAAGAAGTTGATTTAACAGTTTTATGGTTTTTCTTTCTAGTAATAATTTACTTTAAATGTAATACCATGGCCCATAAAAAACTTATACATAAGTTTCAAGTTTAAATTGTGTGATAAGCTCAATTTCTCAAAAAGAAAATGACCATTATTAGAAGTTATATTCACTGCAACAACTAGTCTCAATGAGAAAAGTCACACATATGCTGGTGTTTAAATATTCAGTGTAAATATGTGTTGTCTACTTATTCTTTTTACTTGATGAATACTAAGGGAAAAATAAGCCTGAGGGAAGAAATAAAGACTTCTTGTGGGTTAAAAACTACAAAATTGGTTAGGCACAGTGGCTCACACCTGTAATCCCAGCACTTTGAGAGGTTGAGGCAGGCAGATCACCTGAGGTTGGGAGCTTGAGACCAGCCTGCCCAACACGGAGAAACCCCACCTCTACGAAAAATAAAAAAAATTAGCCGGGCGTGGTGGCTGACGCCTGTAATCCCACCTACTCAGGAGGCTGAGGCAGGAGAATCGCTTGAACCTGGGAGTTGGAAGTTGCAGTGAGCCAAGATGGTACCACTGCACTCCAGCCTGGGTGACAGAGAGAAACTCCATCTCAACAAACAAACAAACAAACAAGCAAACAAAAACACTACAAAATTAGCTTTGTTTTCACGTATTCCTTTCTCAGGTACTGTATATGGGACCTACTAGTTTCTTTCTTCTCGCTATCATAATTCATCCTTTGCCCTGAGTCTTGAGAGAGAACCATTCAGGTTCCCATTGCCCTCTTCCATAAAAATGTCTCAAAATATGGTGCCTAAACCTACCTTCTTGATGTAAAGGTTAATGCTAAAAAAACACAGAAAAGATATAAACTTAATGCCTTTCTCCATTTATTATTTGCATTCATTTAATAATTATTTATTGGTACCCATATGTGTTAAGAAATGAACATACAATGACAGGCACATTATGTGAAAAAACTTCCAAGTGCTTACGTAAACTTACTTATTTGCCAAACATCCCTACATTCATTTTAATTTAATTGTAAAGTAAACCAAAACACTTTGACACACACATATACACAATGTTTTTAAAAGTGGTCATTGTTTCAACCTGCATAGTTATTAATAATTATATTAGCAGGAGCAGCTGAAAATGGTGACAGCTGGTTTGATTACAGGTTTACTTGCAATTAAGGTAGAAATTTGACAATGTTTAAAAGATGAAATTATTTTTGTAGGTGATCACAAAGAATTAAGTCAAATAAACATAAATGTAGAAATGAAGAGTACATACTTTCACTGATGTATCTTTAACAGTTTTGTATTTTAATCCTTAGAAATATTCATATAAAGCAAAATATTTTGGCTTAAAGTGCTACAGTTTGACAAATGTTTGAGGACTTTTCATGGACTCTAATGTGGTTTAAATTATGTCTCCTCCGTGTATTTATCTCATAATCTTGTGCAAAGTAGTCAAATGTCTAAGCCTCAGATACATTACCTGCAAAATAGAAATAATAATATCTATGGGCAGATTTATTATAAAGATTAAGATAACATAGGCAAAGTAATTAGCATAAGTGTCCAGCACACATTAATATCAATAAGTGGTAGTTGTCATTTGAGAGCATGTTTAGCAATAGACCATCTTCCTTCCCACAAGTGAAGTACCTCCCAGTAAGCAAACAATGGAGATATAATTCCTAAAGCCACATTTCTAAACCTTATGGCACTAACACCAGATTTGGAAAATTCTTGAATACACGTAGATTTGGAAGTGGAGAAATGAAAAGTATTCTCAGAATTAGACAATGTTTCCTCGGAATTGCTTTTATCACTTCAAGACTTCTCTCAGCTATGAGATATCATTTATCTACAGTTTTCCTGGAGTATAATTCTTGCTGTTCACTTCTAGA
Source organism: Rhinopithecus bieti (assembly GCF_001698545.2). Taxonomy (NCBI): domain Eukaryota; kingdom Metazoa; phylum Chordata; class Mammalia; order Primates; family Cercopithecidae; genus Rhinopithecus; species Rhinopithecus bieti. The sequence continues at coordinate 355,289 of NW_016806198.1, forward strand.
TTGCAATAAATCTTTTGTTTCTATAGTAATGATATGAAATATATTTTAACATAATTTTCACTACTCAAAATCTTACATATTTTAAGTTTTATATCCTATATCAAAGCAAACTGTATGTAATTAACTTCTATATTCCAGGAAACCACTCCTTTATTAATTACATAGATAGGTGTGATTTTCTTTATTAAATTATATTTTACTTAAGGCTCAAATCAGCCCTAATTTTTATGTTAGTGAATTTTCCCTACTCATTAATGTGAAACGTTTGCTCAAAGACGTAATAGGGCACTGCTAGTGGAAAGAATTTCAGAGAAGTGTGAACCATTTACAGTTAGGTAATACCAATCATGGTGAGAAAGAGTTTCAGAAAAAGTAACAGTGTTTAAGTGTATCATGGTGCCTGCAATCCCAGAACTTTGGGAGGCCAAGGTAGGCGGATCACCTAAAGTTAGAAGTTTGAGACCAGCCTGGTTAACATAGTGAAACCCTGTCTCAACTAAAAATATAAAAATTAGGCAGGCATGGTGGTTCACGCCTGTAATCCCAGCTACTCGGGAGACTGGGGTGAGAGAATCACCTGAACCCAGGAGGCAGAGGCTGCAGTGAGCTGAGATTACACCACTGTACTCCGGCCTGGATAAAGGAGGGAGATTCTGTCTAAAAAAAAAAAAAAAAAAAAAAAGTATCATGGAAATTTTTAAAACTTAGTAGCGTAAATCAAGCTAAAAATTAAAGTACTGTTAGCAAAACATTTTCAGAATGCAGTGTCAGTTGGGAACGAGAATGACTTTAAAAGAAGGAGCATAAGAGTTAAAAGTAAAATGTTAACATTTAAAATTACAGTATTTTATAATGAAAATGATAAGTTAAACCATCAAGTTTGTCTGTTGAAATTTCCAAGCTGACTTACTGTAATTCTAAAAAAACTCGGAAACTCATCAAAGTCATTTAATATTCCATAAAATAACTAAAAGTAAGTTTATTCCTTTAAGAACAATTATACCCACAAAGAGCAAATGTGAGAAAAAAATATATTAAGCAAGTAGAAACATATGCGAAGACTACCTCATTTGTGAAAAATTAAAATCCTACCAAAATGGAACTCTTTTGTGGCATATCATGAAATTATAATTGAACTAAATCCAGAGTATATCCAGAGTTGAGCACTGTGAATGAATGAATGTTAGATAAATATACAGAAACAGAGTATGACTGTGGACTGTATGCACCTGTCATATCAATGAGAGGGATCATATGGTCATCAAGATTATCTACTCATTGGGGATTCTTTCTAAACCTTCTTCTTTTTTATTGTTGTTTTTTTTTTTATTATTTTTATTTTAAGTTCCAGGATTCATGTGCAAGATGTGCAGTTTTGTTACACACCTAAACGTATGCCATGGTGGTTTTCTGCACCTATCAACCCATCACCTAGGTATTAAGCCCAACATGCTTTAGCTATTTTTCCTAATGCTCTCCCTTTCCCTACCATCCTCCAGCAGGCCCCAGTGTGTGTTGTTCCCCTTCCTGTGTCCCTGTGATCTCATTGTTCAGCTCCCAATTATAAGTGAGACCATGTGGGGTTTGGTTTTCTATTCCTGTGTTAACTTGCTAAGAATAATGGTTTCCAGGTTCATCTATGTCCCTGAAAAGGACATGATCTGGCTCTTCTTTATGGCTGCATAATATTCCATGGCATATATGTACCACATTTTCTTTATCCAGTCTATCATCGATGAGCATTTGGGTTGATTCTATGTCTTTAGTATCATGTATAGTGCAGCATTGAACATACACGTGCATGTATCTTTGCAATAAAATGATTTATATTCCTTTGGATATATACCTAGTAATGGGATTGCTGGGTCAAATGATATTTCTGGTTCTAGATCTTGAAGAATTACTACACTGTCTTCTATGATGGAGTAAACCTTCCTCTTTAAATTATCCATTTATAAGAGAAATATTTGAAATATTTTCATTTGAAAGAGTGTACTGAAGAAATGTCTGTGTAAAACAAAACACTTCATTCTATATCTTGTGGAGTTGGAAATCACTCGGAATGTCCACTAATTCTTGATATTACGATTGAGATTACATACATATCATATTGATGAATATTTTTCTTAAAAAGTTAACCTCTGAAAAAAATGTTCTTGCTCTCTTGCTTCTGAGTTTGAAACAGAGTTGAGGGAATATTGTGTTATAACTGATAAGGGGAATTAACACTGGAGTTCAGCTTAGGTAAAGTCATTTTCTAAACTTATGCACTTTCAGTAAGAAAGCAAAATGAGATACTATTAAGATGTAAAATACGTGGCTGTGAGTACTTATTTTTACATATTGACAAGTTTACTTGCAAAATGTAATTTCAACTACATCCAGAAAAAATTGATATATATTTTTACACCTACAGACTTATCTAAATGTTAATCATTATACTTAGAAGATAGGACAATGAGATATACATCATATGTTTGAGATGATTTTATACAACACACTTTCATAATCAGCCAAAATGGGAAAACATGCAAACATTTGACTGGCTTGCATAAGAAACAATCCAAATTAGCTCCCCTTCTCTTTTTAGTCAGAAAAGTATGGATGTAAAATTGTTAGGTACTTATGGATGTACATACAGGAAGTTCTTGTGAAATGCATTAGGGTCAACTGGAATTGAATACTTGTTCAACATTTATTGATATTATATTAGCAACAGGTGATGTAAGAAATAAGACAGTCATATTCTTTCTTTTTTTCTTTTTTCTTTTTTTTTTTTTTTTTTTTTTTGAGACGGAGTTTTGCTCTTGTTTCTCAGGCTGGAGTGCAGTGGCGCAATCTCAGCTCACTGCAACCTCTGCCTCCCAGGTACATGCAATTCTCCTGCTTCAGCCTCCTTAGTAGCTGGGGTTACAGTGGCACGCACCATGCCCAGCTAATTTTTGTATTTTTAGTAGAGATGGGGTTTCACCATGTTGGCCAGGCTGGCCTCAAACTCCTGACCTCAGGTGATCCACTTGCCTCGGCCTCCCAAAGTGTTGGGATTACAGGCATGAGCCACCACCCCTGGCCAAGAAAGTCATATTTCTTAAAACATTTATAGTTATGTAAGATGGACATGGAAGTCAACAGTTACGATGGGAAAGTATCAATGCTGTGGCAGTGAAATACTGTCAGTTCTATAGGATCTGGGAGAAAATAGGACAGTCTTTGCAAAATTGGAAAAGAAAAAGCACTTCATGTAAAACTAATGCACACACACACACACACACACACACAAACACAGTCCAATACTATATTTCAGGGTAGACAACCAGAATCAGAAAACATTTATACCACCATAATTCTGAGGTATTTGACAAGTCCCTTTACTTCTCCAGTTGATCTCTGGTTTTACAAAGTTTTAAATTAGAAACATACCATTTAAAATATGTTTACAAATGGAGTGAATTTTTGTGTTCCTCTTTAAAGAAAGCTTCACTAACAATGGAAAATTGACATGATTTCATGTTTTCCCATGAACATAATACTCATATTTGCAGCAATAAATTTGCCATTATTATGTTTTTTATATTCATTAAGAAAAAGTACTATTTTAGATTGCTATAACTAATGACAAATTTTAAAAGATTGTATTTATTGCCACTTACTACATGCCAGGTAGTTTGCTGAAATCATTGCATATACCAACTGATTTAACACCAAGCATACTATGACATCGGACTTGCTATCATTTCCATTTTATAAGTAAGAAAACGAGTCCAGAGAGAAAAAGACACTTCCAAGGCTCCCTGACAGTTAATGGGGAAGAGCTAGGATTCAAGTAGAGTTTAAGAGCAAGTTCTTATAAACTACATGCTAAATACATTAAAATATCATGTTTTACATTTTTCAGTAGGGCTTTTAGGCCAGACATATAAACTCACATTGATTCCTGTTCCACTGGGGGCAGGCCTGTGCAAACCTATCCCAAAGTCCAAGGAAGCTAAGAGGACAGGGAAGAAAGAGGCTGACATATCTAGTTTCTCAGAAAGAAATATTGAAAAAAGCCATGTCTGTGTCTCGGGCAGCAGTGAAGACAAGATGATGAATCCTTGTGTCATTAGCCCCCAGACTCAGGGCTTCTATACCATAGAGAAAGGTCATACATGATTAAGAAGAGATACGTAGTGCAATTGAAGTATGATAAAATCAAGGTTGTTTTGACCTAAGGGCAGGATTTGCATATCTGCTTTTACCTAAGGAACAATAGGTAAGCTGGATATCTTAGACCTTCCTTAAACTAGGGTTAATTAGGCATCAGTACAGCAAATTAGTATCCAAGCAAATTAGAATTACTTTAGACTCCACAGTTCCATTATACCAACAGCCCTAGCATAGGCCCTTATTTATAAGTACCTAGTGCTATATTGTAAAATAACATTATAACCAGTCTTTTCATTAAAAAACTATTTTAATCATTCTTCCAAACAGATGTTGCAAGATTTTAAAACGATTGTATGTTTATACAGATATGCAAGTAGAATAAGAAGAGTACTTTCCTATAGCACTATTAGTAAAAAAGCAGTAGATACAATTATTAAAAGTATAAAAAAGTAAAAAATCTTTAAAGGATACACTGTTACCCTTTAAGTTATATCTAACTGCCATGTTTGTATGGAAGAAATAAAGAGTACATAATTACTTATTTCTTAGCCCAAAAAAAAAAGCCTGTGATTATACAAAGGATATCTAATTAGGGAAAAAGTATAATCATAGCACTTAAAATTAAATTAAATATAACCTGAGTTTCAGTACCAGCTCTGTTGCTAAGAAGCTGTGAGACCTGTGAAAAATCATTTAACTTCTCTGAACCTCAGTGTGTTGATCGGTACTAAAGGGAATAGGAATCACAAATTGATCTCTGAGGTCCCCTCAGACTCTGATAAGCTTTGATGATATGAAATTAGCAGAGTTTGAGTAAAATGAAGTCAATAGAGGTAAACATGCCAATTATTGCATACTAATTTAGTGCTTCTCTCGCTGGAAGGCTTGCGTTTAAAAAGACACATACAGCAAATAGAAAAGATTAATGTAGAGATACTCAAACTATTTACCACCGTATTTTACTTGCAGAAAAAATATTTCGCAGATCAAGCATCTTAATACATTTGAAATTTAATAATGAAATAATTAACTCTAGTAATTTAAAGAGAGATTTGGGGTTATGTAAAAATTACTTCATATCTGTATGCAATAGAAAGAATACTCCATTACAAGCTGTATGCATGACTGTATTTGTGATGTAGCCTTTTCACTAATTTCCCTTGCATGTTCTATTCAAACAGCTGTTTTTTCTTAGATAAACATTATTATATCTATTAAATTCCTTTGCTCTATATTAAAACAAACTTATATGCCACTAAATTCTAACATCATACATTGGAATTTGATTGATATTGTAAGTATGTCTCTGATGTGTATAACTTTTTGAAATTTTAAAAAAATGTATTGAATATTTTTCTAAGAACAAGTAGGAGCTACATTTTAAATGGAAACATGTTTCTTTTAATAGCAAAAGAGACTCTCCTTCTAGTATTCATCTCTCAAATTCAATGACAAATTATGATCAATTCAAATAGGAGACAACTGTCCTTTCAGAAGAAAACCTCTAAAATATTTTGTGATACTTTTCCTCTATGTCAAAAAAGATTATATTAGATTACAATTCTGGAAACGATGACACACATGGGGAAGCAATGAGTACTTCTATGAAAGAAAAGACTGGCCGGGCGCGGTGGCTCAAGCCTGTAATCCCAGCACTTTGGGAGGCCGAGACGGGCGGATCACGAGGTCAGGACATCGAGACCATCCTGGCCAACACAGTGAAACCCCGTCTCTACTAAAAAAAAAATACAAAAAACTAGCCGGGCGAGGTGGCGGGCGCCTGCAGTCCCAGCTACTCGGGAGGCTGAGGCAGGAGAATGGCGTAAACCCGGGAGGCGGAGCTTGCAGTGAGCTGAGATCAGGCCACTGCACTCCAGCCAGAGTGACAGAGCGAGACAAAAAAAAAAAAAAAAAAAAAAAAGAAAAGAAAAGAAAAGACTGACTACTCCAAAGATAATCTACATATTCAAGGCAATGGTGGATACCTTTAATATGTCTTGTGAGACAGAGGGGTTCTTCCATCTTTCAGCCTGGCCAACACCTGGGTCCTCATTTTCCTAGGTGTTGAAATAGAACGCAAGCATGGAGGGAGCACAGCTCTGCATAAAAGGCGTTGCCTCCAAATACAAAATATAACTTTTGCTTGAATTCCTTCGATTACAAGACGTTTATGTGGTCATTTCAATTGGCCTTGCAATGAAGCCAACTGCAAGGACAAATAGGAAATATCTGGGTGCTCACAAAAACAGAGCAAAGAAAATTTTGATTAGCAGTTAGAGACTCAAACGTATCTATGGTTTTTGTATTGTGTTTGTTTTGAGCTGCTATCAGTTAATTCTAACTTTTAGGTTATAATGCAGCATAATCAATGTCCTTGAATTAACTTCCCAAAACTTTGAGGATAAAATATTAACATATTTTTCCAGAAAACGTAAATATTCTAGCTAATAAAATTATAATTGAGAAATTACTGCTATTTAAATATTTTTAAACACTTAAAATTGGGAAAAAACTTATTAAACATTAGAAAAATATTTGTATGTCTTAAAATAAATTGCCAGGCCGGGTGCAGTGGCTCACTCCTGTAATCCCAGCACTTTGGGCGGCTGAGGTCGGCGGATCACCTGAGGTCGGGAATTCAAGACCACCTTGGCCAACATGGTGAAACCCCGTCTCCACTAAAAATACAAAAAGTTAGCTGGGCGTAGTGGCGCATGCCTGTAATCCCAGCTACTCAGCAGGCTGAGGCAGGAGAATCGCTTGAACCTGGGAGGCGGAGGTTGCAGTGAGTCAATCGCGCCACTGCACTCCAGCCTGGGTGACAAAATCAAGACTCCATCTCAAAAAATAAATAAATAAATAAATAAATAAATAAATAAATAAATAAATAAAAGGAATTGACAAATGTAGTAGCAGTTATGTAAATACCTAAACACATGCTTATTGCTTTATGTAACACAAACCTTTATCACACTGATTGAAGTTTTTTCTGAGCTATATGTAACAACAGAAGGTCAGAAAACTTACAAAATCATTATTTTGAAGTAAAGAAAAACTAAACTGTGAAATCATTGCTTTTTTTAGATAAAGTTACTGAAGTGACTCAAGATGCTAAATTCAAAATTTCTTCAGTTACCATTGTACTTGTGGAAAATATTGTCAAAAAGTGTCATTGTTCATACAGGAAAACTTTCTTTAAAGTTTAGAGAAAGACAATAGTTTGTAACCTTAATTACATATACAGATAAAATGACTTTGTTTCATTTTGAGAGGTGAAGCAAGCTAGACTTCCTGAGTGGAGTGGTGACTTGGAGAACTTTTCTGTCTTACAAGAGGATTGTAAAATGCACCAATCAGCACTCTGTAACTAGCAAGAGGATTGTAAAATGCACTGATCAGTGCTCTGTAAATGGCACCAATCAGCGTTCTGTAAAATGCACCAATCAGCAGGAGTCTAAAAGTAGCCAATCACAGGGAGAATTGAAAAACGGGCACTCTGATAGGGCAAAAACGGAACATGGAGGTTGGGCCTGGTGGCTCATGCCTCTAATACCAGCACTTTGGGAGGCCTAGGCGGGCAGGTCAGGAGGCCAGGAGATTGAGACCATCCTGGCTAACAGGGTGAAACCCAGTCTCTACTAAAAATACAACAAATTAGCTAGGCGTGGTGGCAGGTGCCTGTAGTCCTGGCTACTCAGGAGGCTGAGGCAGGAGGATGGCGGGAACCGGGAGGTGGAGCTTGCAGTGAGCCAAGATCACACCACTGTATTCCAACCTGGGAGACAGAGCAATACTCCATCTAAAAAAAAAAAAAAACAAAAAAACAAAAAACAGAACATGGGAGAGGACAAATAAGGGAATAAATAAAAGCTGGCCACCCCAGCCAGCATTAGCAACCACTCAGGTCCCCTTCTATGCTGTGGAAGCTTTGTTCTTTTGCTTTTCACAATAAATCTTGCTGCTGCTCACTCGTTGGGTCCATGCAGTCTTTAAGAGCTGTAACACTCACCACTAAAGTCTGCGGCTACATTGCTGAAATCAGCTAGACCACGAACACACACCAGAAGGAACCAGCTCTGAACGCAGTTTAACATATTTTACTATATGTAGAAGAAAAATATACAGGAACAATAACATAAATGTTGGGCCAAGAGGTAAAGGGAGTCATATTATTCTCGTTTTGTTGTGATTTACCTGAAGTGGTACAACATTAATTCTTAGCAGACACTTGTAGACTATGCCTATTTAGATTTCAAGAGCAGTGACTTCCCAAACAAAATAAAAACCAGTATTGCTAGAAATCAAATAGAGGAAATAAATGGAAAATATTTAGAAGTATTTAAGCAACTCAAGACAGGAAAAAGAAAAAAACAGAACAAACAAAAGTGGAAAGGGCAAGGTAAAAATGTTTTTAGATGGCATTTAAACATAAACCAACGATAAAAGACAGAGATTGGCAGCTTTTATGTAAAAAGCAACACTTAACTATGTGCTATATTGAAATTTCGTTTGAAAAATCAATCAATGCAATTTACACCAGTAACCTAATAGAGAAGAAAACATATCATTATTCCCATAGATGAAGAAAAACATCTTGACAAAATATATTATTTAAACCACTCAGCAAATTAGAAAGAGAAGAAAGTTTCCTCAGTCTGAGAAAGGGCATCAATGAAAAACAGCTAATACCACATTTAATGGTGAATGACAGCATGAAGTTCCCCTGAGATGAGAACAAAGGCAATAAGGTTTATTATCATCATTTCCATTCAACAATGTAATTATGGACCATAGTCAATGAAATAAGGCAAAAATATGCATAAGAATTGAAAGGAAGAAATAAGTGTATTCAGACATAATATGTTTGGATACACAGAAAATAGTAAGGAATATGCCACAATTAATGAAATTCATATGTAAATTTTTCAAGGCCATGTACTACAAGGCGCATATTGCATTCCTATATACTACCAAAAAAAAAAAAAAGGAAAATAAAATTAAGAACACAATGCCATTTAAAATATCATCAACTTTCTTAAAATACAAATAAGTTTAGATAGATAGGTAATAGATAACAGTTGATGATAGATAGAAAGATAGCTATAGTTACAGATATTATAGGCTAAAAAGTATAAAACATTTTAGTAAATAATTGAAGATGACTTTTAGAAGTTAAGTTATATCATAGAATCATGGGTGGAAAGATTCAATATTATTAAAAAGTTGTACATCTCCATTAGTATATAGAGTCAATTCAGTCAAAATAAAATTTCCACAATTTTTATAGCTTCGCTCTAGTTATTGACAAGCTGTTTCCAAACTTATTGAAGAAATGCAAAGCAACAAAGTCAAAATAAACTGTAAAACGAGATTTGATTTTTTCTGATACGAAGTCTCACTCTGTCTCTCAGGCGAGAATGCAGTGGAGCAATCTAAGCTCACTGCAACTTCTGCCTCCCAGGTTCAAGTGATTCTTCTGATTCAGTCCCCCAAATAGCTGGGATTACAGGCACACACCAACATGCCTGACTAATTTTTGTATTTTTACTAGAGATGAGGTTTCATCATATTGGTCAGATTGGTCTTCACCTCCTGACCTTGTGAACCGCCCGCCTTGGCTTCCCAAAGTACTGGGACAACAGGTGTGGGCCACCCCACAAGGCCAAAAAAAATTTGTAAATGAAAAATTTGGAGGACATTAACATCTGATTTCACAAATTATAATAATAATACAATAATTAAGAAAGTGGTATACTAGTGATAGAAAAGGTAAACATTCCAATGGAAAGGTAGAGCTGATATATATATATATATATATATATATATATATATATATATAAAGTGTATGTATAAAAATATATATAAATGTATGTGTTTGTATACACATATACATATCAGGGAGAGTGTGGGTATATGTGTGTGTGTGTGTGTGTGTGTGTGTGTATACCTGGGAGGGTGTGTGCACATATGTATACACACACACATATATATCCGGGAGGGTGTGTGTGTGTATATATATGGGAAAGTATATATCTATACATATATACACAGGGGATGGTGTATATATATATATACACACACAAACATATATACACAGGAGAGGGTATTATATAGAGAGAGCGGAGGGTGTATATATATATATAAAGGAGGCTGTATATAAATATATCCACACACATCTGGGAAGGGGTGTATATATAGATATAGATATATACACATCTAGGAGGGTGTATATATGTATATATATTACCGGGAGGCTGTGTGTGTGTGTGTATATACCTGGGAGGGTGTATGTATATATGTATACACCTGGGAGTGTGTATATGTATGTATATGTCTACCCACTAACCGGCAGTGGGTATATATACCCAGGGGCAGGTGTATATACATATGCAACCGGTAGTGGGTAAATATATATGTGTGTATATATATATCTGTGCACAGGTGTGAACTCACTAGTGGGTAAATATTTGGGTGTATATTCATATATACCCGGTAGTGGGTAAATATATGTACCCATTGGCGTGTGTATATACATAAATACCTGATAGTGGTCAGGTGTATATACATATATACCTGGTAGTGGGTAAATATATATATATATATATATACCCAGGTTCGGGTGTATATACATACCTGGTAGTGAGTAAATATATATACCCAGGTTTGGGTATATATACCTGGTAGTGGGTAAACATACATATATACCCAGATTCACACCCTCATTCACATTCACACTCACAAACTCACACTCACATGCACACACTCACCAGGGTATTTACACACACTCACACTCACACACACTCACACACTCAATTACACTAACACACACACTCACACACACGCTCACTCACACACACTCATACACACTCTCACATTCATACAAATTCACTCACACTCACACTCACACACACTCACACTGGCACTCACACTCACACTCACACACACACTGGCACACACACTCACACAGACACATGCACACTCACACAGACACATGCACACTCACTGACACACACTGACACAGTCACTCACTGTCACACACATGTTCACTCTCACACTCACACGCACTCATCACATTCTCACACACACACTCACACACTGACATACACTCACACTCATACACACACACTCACACACTGACACACACACACTCCTCACACACACTCACACACAGACACTGACACACACACACTGACACTGACACACTCACACACATTCACACACTCACACTCACTCACACACTCACACTGACACACACTCTCACACTCACACACACACCTCACACTCAGACACTCACACTCCCACAGACTCACACAGACACACACTGACACACGCACTCACACACACACTACACTCACACTCACACACTCACATTCACACTTGCACACACACTCTCATTCACACACACACTCATACACACACTCGCACTCATACTCACACACTCACACTCATACACTCACACTCGCACTCACACTCTCACACTCACACTTGCACACACTCATTCACACTCACACACTCACACTCATATACACACTCACACTCACATACACTCACACACTCTCATCTCACACACACACTCGCACACACACTCACACAGTCACAGACACACTCACACACACACAAACTCACAGTGACTGACACACTCCCACACACTCACTCACACTCTCACACACACATTCACACTCACACTCACACACACTCACACACTCGCTCACACAATCACACTCACACAGTCACACACACACACACTCACACTCACAAACACACTCACACTGACACACACACTCTCACATTCTCACACACACTCACACACACACACACTCACACAACCCACACTCACACTCACACACACACTCTCACACACCCACACTCACACACACTCTCAAACTCACACACACACTCACACACACTCACACTCACATACACTCACACACTCACACTCACACACCATATGCTCGGGTGCCTGACAGGTCAGTGAGCACTTGCTGGAGTTATCTGGACCAGCAGGGCATGGATGGGCCAGGATGCCAAGGCCTCAGGTCCTGTGGTCACCCCACACATGTCTGCCCCTTAAAGGCCCACCTCCTCTCCACCCCACTCTGGTCGACTGTGCTTTCTGTATCCACTGACACAATAAAGCAGCTGTGAGAGATGCCCACTCTGGAGAGAAACAACAAACTAACACATGCAGCATGTAGGGGGCGATCAAGAAGTGAAGGAGCTGTGTCAGGATTTTCTTTCTTTCTTTTTTTCCTTTGAGATGGCGTCTTATTCTGTTGCCCAGGCTGGAGTGCAGTGGCACGATCTTGGTTCATTGCAACCTCTGCCTCCCAGGTTCAAGCAATTCTCTTACCTCAGCCTTCCAAGTAGCTGGGATTGCAGGCATGACCACCATACCTGGCTAATTTTTGTATTTTTAGTAGAGACAGGGTTTCACCATGTTGGCCAGGCTGGTCTCGAACTCCTGACCTCAGGTAATCTGCCCGCCTTGGCCTCCCAAAGTCCTGGGATTACAGGCGTGAGCCACAGCACCCGGCCTGTGTCAGGATTTTCTATCATGGACATGGAGGCTGGTGGTCTGGGTGCAATTTCATACATGGTCATTAGAAAAGGCATCTCATCCAAATGCGGTGGCTCATGCTTGTAATCCCAGTGCTTCAGGAGGCCAAGGCAGGAAGATCACTTGAGCCTAAGAGTTTGAGACCAGCTTGGGCAACATAACAAGACCTTGCCTCTACAAAAAACTTAAAAATTATCTGGGTATGGTGGTGCACACCTGTAGTCCCAGTGACTTGGGAGGCCGAGGCAGGCAGATCGCCTGAGGTCAGGAGTTCGAGACCAGCCTGGCCAACATGATGAAACCCCGTCTCTACTAAAAATACAAAAATTAGCCTAGCGTGGTGGCATGCACCTGTAATCCCAGCTACTCAGGAGTCTGAGGCAGGAGAATCACTTGAACCTGGGAGGTGGAGGCTGCAGTGAGCCAAGATCACACCATTGCACTTCAGCCTGGGCGACAAGAGCAAGACTTCATCTCAATAAAAATAAAAAGGAAAATAAAGAAAATATATCTTTCAGGAAGTGACAATTGAGCAGACACCTGAGGAAATGAGGACTCCAGGAAGGGGCCTACACAGTTCTTGGGGTGGGGGAGCCCACAACCTCTGGTGCCTCCCTGGTCTTCTCCCTTCAGTTCCTCACGGCCTCCAAGTAAAGTGGAAAAGCTGCAGAGCCCCATTGCATGTCACTCAGAGTCAGAACAGCCATGGACCACTCAACTCCTATAAACCCAGCTGTGCCGGGGGCTGACACCAGCCCTTAGGGAGGTCCTAGCTGCCAATTCCCTCCCAGTCTTGAGCCACGCACAGCCTCCCTGGCTGAGCACAGATGAAGCTGTGGGCTCATGTTCATTAAACACCAGAATCATACTCCTGGCGGTGAGGTGCCATATTGACGGGATTCTGACACATAGTTGCTCCCCCACCTTTCCGGATGGCCTGTTGGTGACCCACCAGAGCCCCTAGCCCTCCTGTCCCCTGTCCTCCCCTCCCCCCATCCCAGCCTCCTCTGCAGTGGACCTCATGAATTCCGTAAGCATGCCTGGTCGTCAGGCCTGTGGTGGGGCTACTGGCCTCTCTGATGTTGCTTTCTCTCCTGTGGGAGAGGCCAGCAATGCAGGAGACACCTTTCTCGCCTTCATCCGTAATACATAAATGGTAGGCAGGGCTCGCCAGACACTTGAGAAAAACCAGAACCACCAAAACAAAAGGCTAAGGTTAACAGGCAATCAAAGCAAAAGAAGAGAATCTTTTAAAAACTCAGAGTATCCTCACAGACCTTTAAGAAGTGGCTGCGTTCACAGAACAGAACATCTTCTGAGAAAAAGGAGCAATCTGAGGATTAGAGAGTTTGTTCAACTTTTTAAAAAGTTGTGAAATGCAATCTATTTACAGATGAAAGACATAAAACAGGTGTGCTACTCAACAAATGATTGCAATAAAAAAGCCCCCTGGGAACCACCACCCGGGACCAGAAATAGATTACTGTGACCCTCAGAGTCTCGATTGCCTCTGCCCAGTCCTACCCCAAGTTGTATAAAGTGGCTGGAAACATAAAACAAGGAATTCTGCCAGAGTGCAGAGAAAGAAATATAAAGACATGGAAAACATGAACAGATGTTGAGAGACTGAGAGAAGCAATTAGAGGCCCAATTTCCCCCAAACTGGAGAAGAATAGAACAGAGAGAGCAAGGGGGAGAAATAATCTGTAAGAACAGAGGAAGAGATTAAGAAACCGTTAAGACATGGGTCTTCAGACCGAAAGGCTTTCCAAGCACTCTGGGCACTGTGGGAAAACTGAGGGAAAAACACACCAGAAAAATGTTCATGAAATTTTAGAATGCTGGCGACAAATAGAAGTCTCTAATAAAACTTCCCAGGGGCAAGGGAAAGGAAGTTGAGAGCTACCTATGAAGACACAAAAATCAGAACCAGGCTAACACCAAGCTTTTCACAGGCAATGTAATTGTGAACCTCGAATTCTATACCTGGCCAAACTCTATATGTGAGAGCAAAATAAGGACGTTATTTTGACCCCCAAAGCAGACATTCTTCCTCTGCTCAAATGTTACATCCCACAGGAGCCTTTTCTGCCGTCGGCCCACTGAATTCTTGGTCTCCACACAGATTCTTCCCAATTGATGACTTTGTGTTTTTATTTCTTTGCTGCCTGTTTCTTCACTAAATGTAAGTCCTGTGAAGGCGGGCGGGCACTCTGCTTCTCTTGTTTCTGCTCTATCTGAAGAGATATGGCACATTCTCAACAAATGATTGTTAAGTGAACAGTGTTTTTGTTACAGGGGAAACTCAGAACAGTGTGAACACAGAGGGAAATGTTTAGTGTCTTTCTCAACCTAGGCCAGATCACAATACAGACATAACACATCAAAACAAAAGCAAGTCAATAAGCAAAAACACCATCTTCTAAACTATTCATAGGACAGAAAGACAATAAAAACTGCAGTTACAGACACATGATTGCAAACAATGATAATAGCAAAGGTACAAATGATAACTTAAAGGATCAGCCAAACTTGGAGGTAAAGCAAAATTCATGAATGTTTTGCATATGTTTTAAGCACCTTAAATTTTTTTTTTAAAAAAAGAGACAGGCTCTTGCTCTGTCACCTAGAACGGAGTGCAGTTGCCACAATGAGAGCTCACTGCAGCCTCGAACTCCTGAATGCAATTGATCCTCCCACCTCAGTCTTCTGAGCAGCTGGGACTACAGGTACACACCACCACACCTGGCTAATTTTTGGGTTTTTTTTTGTAGAGACAGGGTCTCACTATGTTGTCCCAGCCCATCTTAAACTCCTGGCTTCAAGCAATCCTCCCTTGGCCTCCCAAAGTGCTGGGATAACAGGCATGAGCCACCACACCTGGTCTCTTCATCCACTTAAAGTGTGCAATTCAATGTATTTTTGTGTATTCATAGAGTTTTGCAGCCATTATCACAATCTAATTTTAGAACATTTCATTACCCCCAAAAGAAACCCCCAAGCCCATTAGCAAACACTCCCCATTCTCTCCCAGTGAGCCTTCTCCCAATGCCTGGCAACCACACATTTACTGTCTGTCTCTATAGATTTGCCTGTTCTGGACATCTCGTATAGATTGAATTGTACAATACACGATCTTTTGTTGAAGGGGTGGCCTGCCCCTCCACACCTGTGGGCGTTTCTCATCCGGTTGCGACTAGAGTCTGAGAAAATAAATAAGAGACAGAGACAAAGTATAGAGAAAGAAAAGCGGGCCCAGGGGACCGGAGCTCAGCCCCAGGGGACCTGTGCCGGCACCTGGTCTCTGAGTTCCCTCAGTGTTTATTGATCATTATCTCTACCATCTTGGAGAGGGGGATGTGGCAGGACAAGAGGGTAATGGTAGGGAGAGGGTCAGCAGGAGAACATGTGTACAAAGGTCTCTGTGCCATTAATAAGTTTAAGGAAAGGTGCTGTGCCTTGATGTGCAGGTATACAAACATCTCCGTGCATTACAGAGCAGTATTGTGGCTAGCATGTCTCACCTCCAGCCCTAAGGCGGTTTTCTCCTATCTCAGTAAATAGAACATACAATCGGGTTTTACACTGAGACATTCTATTCCCAGGGACCAGCAGGAGACAGATGCCTTCCTCTTATCTCAACTGTAAAAAGGCCTTCCTCTTTCACTAATCCTCCTCAGCACAGACCCTTTACGGGTGTCAGGCTGGGGGATGTTCAGGTCTTTCCCCTCCCACAAGGCCATATCTCAGACTATCACATGGGCAGAAACCTTGGACAATGCCTGGCTTTCCTAGGCAGAGGTCCCTGTGCCTTCCGCAGTGTATTGTGTCCCTGGGTACTTGAGATTAGAGAATGGTGATGACTTTTAACAAGCATACTGCCTTCAAGCACTTTTTTAACAAAGCAGATCCTGCATAGCCCTAAATCCATTAAACCTTGAGTCAACACAGCACAAGTCTCTGCAAGCACAGGGTTGGAGTTAGGGTTACAGATTAACAGCATCTCAAGGCAGAAGAATTTCTCTTAGTACAGAACAAAATGGAGTCTCTTAAGTCTACTTCTTTCTACATAGACACAGTAACAGTCTGATCTTTCTTTTCCTCACGTTTGTGACTTGCTTCTTTCATTTAGCGTATTTTCAAGATCTCGTAGCATGTATCAGAACATTCCTTTTTTTTTTTTTTTTNTCTGCCTCCTGGGTTCAAGCAATTCTCCTGCCTCAGCCTCCTGAGTTAGCGGGACTACAGGCGCCCGCCACCACGCCCAGCTAATTTTTGTATTTTTAGTAGAGACAGGGTTTCACCATGTTGGCCAGGATGGTCTTGATCTCTTGACCTTGTGATCTGCCCACCTTGGCCTCCCAAAGTGCTGGAATTACAGGCGTGAGACATTCCTTTTTATGTATGAATAATATTCCATTGCATGGATATACTACATTTTGTTTATTCATTTATCTGGTGATTGGCATTTGGGTTGCTTGTGCATTTTGGCTATTACGAACAATTCCGCTGTAAACGTTCATGTACAATGTTTTTTTTTTTTTTTTTTTTGAAACAAAGCCTCGCTCTGTCACCCAGGCTGGAGTGCAGTGGTGCCATCTCGGCTCACTGCAAACTCTGCCTCCCGGGTTCACACCATTCTCCTGCCTCAGCCTCCCGAGTAGCTGGGACTACAGGCACCCACCACCACACCCAGCTAATTTTTTGTATTTTTTTAGTACAGACGAGATTTCACCATTTTAGCCAGGATGGTCTTGATCTCCTGACCTCATGATCTGCCCGCCTCAGCCTCCTAAAGCCTCCTAAATCTCAGCTGGGATTACAGGTGTGAGCCACCGTGCCCGGCCCAGAAAACAATTCTTAATTCAAGGTCATGAAGATTTACTCCTATAAACTCTTCTAAGAGTTTCATAGTCTTAGTTCTTACATTTACATACACAATGGTAAAATACTGAAAGCTTTTACTCTAAGATCAGGAGAAAGTTAAGAATGCCTGCTTTTGCTACTTTTATTCAGCACAGTACTGGAAGTTCTAGCCAGAGCAATTAGGCAACAAAAAGGAATGAAAGGTATGCAAATTGGAAAAAAACATAAAATTATCTGTCTGCAGGTGATATAACTGTGAATGTAGAAAACCTTTAAGATTCCACATATACATAAAAAACTGGTAGAACTAATAAATGAATTTAGAAAAGTTGCAGAATACAAAGTCAGCATACAAAATCAGTTGCATTTCTTTACACTAAAATCAACAGTCTGAAAAGAAAATTAAGAAAACACTTTCACTTACAACAGCATCAAAAATAATAAAATACTTAGAAATTAACTTAACCAAGAAAGTGAAAGCATTCTACAATGAAATCTATAAAATATTTCTGAAAGAAAGGAGACATAAATCCCATGTTCATGGATTAGATATCTTAATATTGTTAAGATGTCAATACTACCTAAAGATTCAATGCAACCCCTGTCAAAATCCCAATGATTTTTTGAAACCCATTCTAAAATTTATATGGAATCTCAAAGAACCAAAAGTAGCCAAAACAATCCTGAAAAAGAACAAAGCTGAAGGATTCACACTTTCTGATGTCAAAATTAACTACAAAGCTACAGTAATTAAAGCAGTGTGGTATTGGCATAAAGACAGATATATATATATATAAACCAATGAAATAGAATAGAGCCCAGAAATAAACTCTCACATGTATGGTCAAATGATTTTTGACAAGGGTGCCAATACCATTTAGTGGGGAAAAGACAATCTTTCAAAATGGTGCTGGAAAACTGGATATCAACATGCAAAAGAATGAAGTTGGATCCTTAGCTAAGAGCATATTCAAAAACTAACCAAACTAAGGACCTAAAAGTAAAACCTAAAACTGTAAGACTTATAGAATAATACACAGGGCAAAAGTTCTATGACATTGGATTTTGTAAGGATTTTTTTGGATATGACACCAAAAGTACAGGCAGCAAAAACCAAAACAAAGCAACAAACAAGTGGGACTTTCTAAAAATAAAAAAATGTGCATCTTAAGACATTATCAACAAAGTGAAAAGACAACCCACAAAATGGAAGAAAATATTTGCAAGTCCTATATCTGATAAGAGATTAATGTCCAAAATATATAGAAAACTCTTAAAACTCAACAACAACCTGATTAAAAAATGGGCAAAGGACTTCTAGACATTTCTCCAGAGAAGATATACGCATAGCCAATAAGCCCATGAAAAGATGTTCAACATCACTGAACATTAGGGAAATGCAAAATAAAACTACAAAATGACAATGAGATACTGCCTCATGCCCATTCAGATGGCTATTATAAAAACTAAACAAAATTAAACAAAATTTTTAAAGATAGCACATGTTGGTAAGATTGTGGAGAAATTAGAAAACTTGCACACTGTTGGTGGGAATATAAAATGGTTAAGCTGCTGTAGAAAACAGTATAGCAGTTTCTTCAAAAATTAAACAGAATTATATATGATCTGGCAATTCCACTTCTGAGGATATATTAAAAAAACTGAAAGCCAAATCTCAAAGAGATACTTCTACCCTTCTAAACCAACAAGTATCTGAGACAGGTCTCAATCAATTTAGAAGTTGATTCGAAGTTAAGAAGTTAAATTGTTGTTTACTTGTCAACTTGTTTAGAAGTTAAGTTTTTGTTTAGTCTCTAGCCAGCTGTCCATGGAACCACAGCCAAGCCTCTTTGAATGATGCCTGCTGGTGCCAGCCCTTGCTCTGTCCTTGCCGACGGGCTGCCCCTGGCCCCATGAGATCCCTGCCCAGGGGATATGTTACCCTCATGTAATTAGTAGAACAAGGTGAGTTGATGTTAAAAAGAGGTATGGCTGGGCACTGTGGCTCATGCCTGTAATCCTAGCACTTTGGGAGGCTGAGGGGGGCGGATTGCCTAATCTCAGGACTTCGAGACCAGCCTGGGCAACACGGTGAAACCGTCTCTATTAAAATACAAAAAATTAGCTGGGCACAGCGGTGTGTGCCTATAATCCCACCTACTCGGGAGGCTGAGGCAGGATAATTGCTTGAACCTGGGAGGCGGAGGTTGCCATGAACTGAGATCATGTCACTGTACTCCAGCCTGGGCGACAGAGCACAAAAGACAGCCATGATTTTGTACTTATCGCTCAGCTTTATAACCACTGGGGGCCCAAATGCTCACTTGGATTCTAACTTTGTTGACATCTGGGCCCAAGAGCCCTGATGCAGGTGAGCAATGTGCCTGCTGGCCAGGGCTCTGTGCCTGGTGGTCTCTGTGCACCTGGTGGGTTCTGTGCCTGCTGAGCTCTGTGTCTGGTAGGCTCTGTGCACCTGGTGGGCTCTGTGCACCTGGTGGGCTCTGGGCGCTTGGCAGGCCCTGTGTGTTCCTGCTTTTGGCCTCCTGCCTCCCACCCTGGTTTGCTACGGATGCTGTTTCAGGAATTGCAGGTGTGCAGTTTCTCTGGACAGATGTTGACCAGGACAGATAGTGAATGGACACCTCTGGTTATGTTGTGTCTGGGCTGGAGGGTTTATGTGTGTGTGGTGAGAACATGAGAATGTTAGCATGATGGGGTGTGTTTGTCACATGCACAGGAGTGGCAAGTCTGGCTTGGAGTGTGGGACCCAAACCCTTGGATATCCCCAGCTCTGGTGAGCCCCTGGTAATGAAACTTCAGTTCACAAGGTATGGTGTTTATGATTTTTTTTTTTTTTTTTTTGAGATGCAGTCTCACTCTATTGCCTATGCTGGAGTGTAGTGGTGCAGCCTTGGCTCACTGCAATCTCTGCCTCCAGGGTTCAAATGATCCTCCGGCCTCAGCCTCCCAAGGAGCTGAGGCTACCAGTGCACACCACCATGCCCGGCTAATTTTTGCATTTTTAGTAGAGAAGGGGTTTCACCATGTTGGCCAGGCTGGTCTTGAACTCCTGACCTCAGGTGATCTTCCTGCCTCAGCCTCCCAAAGTGCTAGGATTATAGGCGTGAGCCACCACGCCTGGCCTATGGTGCATTTTTGATATTCTTTTTTTGTGGATGTTTTTAAAAATCAAACCTGCAGTGAATGTCTCAGACTCAAACCCGGGAACATGGGAGAAACAAGCTCCAGTCCCGATGGGGCCCAAGTGAAGACACTGGCTGCCACCCACCAGCTCTGGGGCGGCTCGCTGGTCCTGGTCAGTGCTGGGTTAAGGTGACTTTCCAGCCTGCGCCCTGTCATGAGGTTTCTGTGCCACTGAGTCCTTCATGTCTGCAAGCTGACAGCTGGAGTGTCTGACCCCAGAGGCCACAAAGCAATCTCAATATTGTGACAGGAAGGCCTCATCCCAGGCACACTTGACTGGATCTTTACAAAATATGCTTCTCCACACACACGCAGACACATGCCTTGCCATGCCCCAAGGGGTCCAGACAGTGCACTTGAGGCCCCTTTCTCTGGAATTCAGCTGTCAATCGCATCAGTGGCCTTTTCGCGTGGCGGGGAGTTTGCTAATGTGTGTGCAGCCAAATGAACTTGGATAAAACCCCAGACAGCTGGGTACCTCCAGCCACCACAATCTCTCTGCAGAGTAATCATGAGAAATTACCCGGAAGGGTTTTCAGCGGCAGGTTCTCCATGCTGGAGAACCCACCTCCACTCCAGATCTTGGGCAGAGCTTGGTGTGGGCACTGGAAGGCCAGGCATGTCCAGCCTCTCAGGTGCTGACTTCACTGTGGTCAATCCCCTCACCCTGTGTTCCCTGAGTGTGGTGAGCTTGGCCTGGGGGACTCACCAGCCTTGCACCTCACTCACATGTGGAGTCCTGTGAGGGACCTGGTGAGCCAAGGTTGAGGCCTTGTTTTTAGTCCTGGAGTGCTGAGTCCTCTACACCAGAGTTCCCCACCTGGCACTGAGGACATGGGTACAGCACAGGTGTCAGGGTGAACAGGACAGACGAGGCTGAGCTGCGGCCAGATGTCTTTGTTGACCTCGAGGCTTGGTCCATCACCAGAGGCTGCTCAGCCCACAGCCTCCCTTAGTACAAAGACTGTCACCTCCCCTCCACAACCCGTGTTTTCAGAGACAAGGTCTCACTCTGTGGCCCAGGCTGGAGTGCAGTGCCAGGATCACAGTTCACTGCATCTTTGACCTCCAAGCCTCAGCCTCCCAGGTAGCTGGGACCACAGACACCTGTCACCATGCCTGGCTCCTGCAACTTTTAAAAATAATTATTTTTATTTTTTGTAGAGACAAGGTCTCACTGTGTTACCCAGGCTGGCCTCTGACTCCTGGGCTCAAGTGATCCTCCTGCCTTGGGCTCCCAAAGTGCTGAGATTACAGGTGTGAGCCACCATGTTCAGCCCTACTGCAACTTTTTAAAAAGTCAGTGGGAGCAAGCGGGTTCTTGACCTCATGAATGTGTTCGGGGTGATTTTCCTTTAACTGGGAGGTTCTTGGAGGTTGCCTTAGTGAACTGGATCCTGGCCCAGCCTGGAGATGAACTGCAGATCAGAGGTTGATGAGGTCACATCCTGACTATGGATCAACCCCGCTGTCCAGACCTGCACCTCCCCAGCTGTTGAACTGTCAGAGTCCATCTGGACGTTCCATGGGTGTCTGCAGCACCATCACACTTTATGGCCAAACAAGGCGGGGGGGTCCCACTGTCAGCTTAAGAAGGTGACTGACCCCCATGTGTGACCCACGGTACCTCTCTCCCTCTCACTAATCGTATCATGTGCTGGGTCCCAGCAGACACTATGGCCCCTGCCAATGGGGGCCTGTGGAGAGCTTATCATGAGAACCTGTAGGAGCTGCAGGGCCACCAGAAGGACAGGATGAGGCAGTTGCCTCTGTCTTCTTGCAACCAAAACTGAGGCTCCAGGAGACTGCTACAGCCACCCTTGCAGGCAGCACACAGGATGCAGAGGGGCTGAGGGAGGGTCAGGAGGCCAATGGGGGGCATCCTGCTTGGTCACCCCAGGACAGGCCAGAGGCGCTCAGCAGCCCCATCAGGTGAGTGGGCAGCCCTTTGCCCACCCCAGCACTTGCACTCCTACAGGGAGGCTTTGGGTTTTTGGTAGGAGCTATCAGTGGCCAATGCCTGGGGAGGGCCTGGGCCCATCACCTCTCCGCAGGCAAGCTCACTCCTAAGAGTGTGTAGGGAAAACAAGGAGGCCGGGGGAGCCCCATCCCCACTGGGTGTGTGTCGGGGAGGGGAGTCAGAGGGAGTCCCATGGACCATACCTGAGGAAAGAGTGGGAGGGCTGCACAGCACATCAGAGCTTCCCCATGGGTGTTCACTGTAGGCTGATGTCATAGGCATGGTGGGTTTAGTGGCCTCTAATTTGTCTATTTGTTTTGAGTTTACATTGAGTTTATATCAGTATACATTTGTTATATGATTAAAAACAACTTAGCTTGGCATTAGTAAGTTACGAGAATTTTTTTTGTTTAGAAATTGTCCATGCATGATTCATGCAAGAAACACTGGCCTTGCATGACACAGGACCCATGTCACTGGCTCTGTAGTGCAGGGGGTGCTAATCAGATGTGCTGCACTTTGCTGTGAAGACCAGTACCCCACCTCACCGGGATCTTGGGAAAGGTTTTTTTCTTTCCGGGGCTCTGTTCCTGCCCTTTCTGCAGCTCAAGGATGTGGTAAGGATGAAATGTATGGAAGTGCTTAGGAATCTGCATGAGAGACACACTCCAGCCCATCATCTGTCAATCTATCCATCCATTTGCCAAATCTCTATTGAACTCTCTTAATCCCTCTGCTAGAGGCAGGCCCATTCACACTTAGGGATGCCCACAGATCCCTGAAAATCACATTATTCCTCATGTACAGATTAATAAATGGAGCTTGAAGAGGTTAAGAGGCTTCCCCAAGGTCACCCAGCTGCCAGGCAGGCACCAGACTGCCCACGTGTTGTGACAGGCACTGGAGTGATGGATGGTGATTTCGGGTATGTTAAGAGCAGGTGCCCTGTGGGATGGAAAAGGGGTGGGATGGGCAGGCATTGGCTTCTCCATTGCCTCTGCAGGGCTTGCCTTCCCCCTAATGCATGGACCTCATTTGAGCTGTTCTGCTCTACTGCACATGGCCCAGGGGGCCGTGAGTAATGCTGGAGGAGCTGGGCCCTGGGGAGAGAGAGGGATCGTCTTTCAAGGAAGACTGGCCACATCAGCTGGAAGTACTGTAAGTGTGGCCTCACAATGACTGAAATTAAAAAAATACAAAATGAAATTTTATTAACCCCCTCTGAAAGTGGGTACATCATCTGCCACGTGAGGAGCTCTATACAGATGCAGAGCAAAGTAAATTGAATTGTGGCGGTGTTGATGCTGTGTTGGTGGTGATGGTGAGATGAAGATGATATGAGGCTGCTCCTGATGATAGTGGTGGTGATGGTGATGATCACAATGGTGATGAAGGTGATGATGGGGGTGGCAATGGTGAGGATTATGATATGAGGATGATGAGAATGGTGGTGGTGATGACTGGGAGAATGATGCTGATAATGATATTGATGATCACTACCACTTATTGCTACTTTGGACCAGACTCTGCGTGGGGCATCAGACTGGAGTGCAGTGGCGCCATCAGAGCTCACTTGCATCCTCCACCTCCCTGGGCTCAGGTGATCCTCCCACCTCAGCCTCCCGAGTAGCTGGGACTACAGGCATGCATGATCACGCCCAGCTAATTTTTGTATTTTTTTGTAGAGAACAAGTTTTGCCATGTTGCCCAGGCCAGTGTATGGGGCATCTTAAAGCAGATATTGCTGACAATTTTACTGATGAGGAAATGAGTAACACATGAAAAAATACTTAAAAGTAGAGATGAGAAAAGCCTTGACAGGAATGCACAAATTTGTTTTTTATGCACTAGGACAAGATGAATATCAAATGATTTCTATTACAATATATACATATGAAAATGCAGTCATAGTCCTCAACAATTTACTCTCTTTCCATCCAAGTACAAAAGTTCACCCCTAACTTCAAGTTAAGTCTGAATACGGAAGACACAAAGGTTGAGGGGATGCAAAACGTAAGTTCAACATTTTAAACATTATTTTTGGCAATTTAATGTTGTATGTTACCCTTTTCATATTTTGGAGGGATATATTTATTTAAATATTCCTCACTACAATTTCTCTGAAAAGTGCTGTGTTTGTTAGGGTTCTCCAGAGAAATTGTGTGTGTGTGTGTATCTATATCTATATTTATATCTCTCTATATACAGAGAGATATTTATTTTAAGGAATTGGCTCATGCAGTTGTGGAGACTGGGAAGTTCAAAATCTGCAAGATAAGCCAGCAGGCTGGAGTCGAGGGAAGAGTTGATGCTGGAGTCAAGGGAAGAGTCTGAAGGAAGAATTCCCTGTTCCTTCGGGGAGGTCAGTCTTTTTTCCATTAGGACCTTTAACCGACTGGACTAGGCCCTGCCACATTATGAAAGGTCATTTTCTTTACTCAAGGTCTGTTGATTTAAATCATATCTTTAAAAATACCTCTACAGAAACATCTAGAATAATGTTTAACTGAATATCTGGGAACTGTGGCTTAATCAAGTTGACACATAACATTAACCATCACAAATACTTTTCATTTAATTAGAAGAAATCACTTTAGTGATTTAAAGATTCTTTAAAAACAGAACTTACGTCTAATCAAGTATTTAGAGCTAAATTCGACTCTGCAGGAAGCACGGGGGTTAGTTAGAAGGGCCAGCTAAATGTAGTCATATCTGGATGAAGGAGTTTTGCGGAATGACTGACTCGGTCTCCTCCGCATGTCAGGAACAGGACAAATCCACACACATACAAAGGATGAAAGCGGGCTGGGAGAGGCGTCTGTGATAGTAAGAGGTGTAAGAGCCACAGGAACAAAATACAGTGTGTGAACCTCGTTTGAACCCTGATGGGAATAAAAGCAACTGTGAAAACATTTTCTTTTTTAGACAATATGAAAAGTTTGAAGGTACAGCTCACATTTAAAAATTAGGGTTTTTCATAGGTGTTAAAACGGCATTGTGGTTATACAGAAAATGTGTTTTTTAAAATTTGAGATGCAACTGATATTTCTACTGGTGAAACTGCAAAATGTTTGCAATCTACTTTAAAATTACTCCAGCAAAAAAAAGGTAAGAATCTGTAAAACAAATATGGCAGAATGTTTTTTATTGTTGAACCTAGGTGATGTATATTAGGTTCACTGCAATTTCTACTTTTGTGTATGTTTGGACATTTTCATCAATAAAAATATAAAATAAGTAAATATATTAAATATTGAAATTTGTATATTTATATATAAATGGATATTGATAAATCTATTAAAATATTTACTGATTTTCCTTATAAAAATCTTATATAACAATTTGAAT
>NW_016806198.1:382713-417726 GCF_001698545.2 Rhinopithecus bieti
AAAAAAAAAAAAAAAAAAAAGGAAAACTCCAAAACTAAGAAAAAATTAGGAGATGAAAATAACGTCTTTACTGAGCTAATCAATAAGTTAAAACAGCTAGAACATTTTACTGAAATCAGAATTACCAACAAATAGGAAAGGCATAAGATAATCACAAAAATTCAGGCCGTGCACTGTGGCTTACACCGGTAATCCCAGGTTTTCGGAGGCTGACCCAGGTGGATCACCTGAGGTAAGGAGTTCGAGACCACCCTGGCCGACATGGCAAAACCCTGTCTCAACTAAAAATACAAAAACAAATTAGCCCAGCATGGTGGTGGGCACCTGTAATCCCAGCTACTTGGGAGGTTGAAGCAGGAGAATTGCTTGAATCTGGGAGGTGGAGGTTGCAGTGAGCCGAGATCACACCACTGCACTCCAGCCTGGGCGACAGATTGAGACTCCGTCTAAAAAACATATATATATATAATATATATATACACACACACACCCAGTAGTGAGAAAATACATATATACACAGGGGCGGGTGTATATACATATATACCCAGGGGTGGGTGTATATACACATATACCTAGGAGTGGGTGCATATACATATATACATAGTAGTTCATAAATATATATATACCTGGGGGCTAATGTATGTACATATATACCCAGGAGTGGGTGTATATACATATATAACCAGGGGTGGGTGTATAAACATATATAGCCTGTAGTGCATAATATATATACACACACATCCATGGCTGGCGTATATACATATATATGTGGGTATACATATATATCTGAGGGTGGGTGTATATACATATATACCCATGGGCGTGTGTATATACATATAAACCCGGGGTGGGTGTGTATATACATAAACCTGGGGGCAGGTATATATGTATATACATATATACCCAGGAGGGGTATGCATATATTCCTGGGTCAGGTGAGTGTGTGTATATATGTAAATATATACACTGTGAGGGGTATGCATATTCCTGGAAGGGGGTACAAACATACACCTGAGAGGTGTGTTTATATATATATGTACCCGGGAGTGGGTTTATATATATACCCAGGTGGGAGTATATATGTATATATCCGGGAGCTGGTGTGCATATATATACCCAGGAGCAGGCATGTATATATATACCCGGGAGGGGTATATGTATATATACCCTGGAGGGGTGGGTGTATATGTATATACCCGGGAGTGGGTATATATGCATACCCAGGAAAAGATATGTATATATATACGCACCCAGGAATAGGTATATGTATATCTGGGAGTGGGTATATATATATGTATATTTATCCAGGATGGGTTATACATATATACATAAATATCTGGGAGCGGGTGTGTATATATATACCTGGGAGCAGGTATAGATATCCAGGAGGCGGTATATATATACACACACACCAGGGAGGGTGTATATACATATCTATATATACACACCCTGGATGGTGTGTGTGTGTATATGTATGTACCCGGGAGGGTGTGTGTGTGTGTATATATCCCTGAGGGTGTATATATATATATATGTATATATTTATTTATCCTTTATGGTGTGTGTATATATATACCAGTGAGGGTGTGTGTGTATATATATACACCCGAGAGGTGGTGTATATATATATATTCACAGGAGGGGAGGGTATATATACATATGCACACATACACCTGGGAGGGGCATATATGTATGTATGGGGGTGTGTGTGTGTGTATATATATATATATGTAAATCTGGGAAGGGAGGCTACGTGTATATACATATATATACACACACACATATATATATATTCATGGGAGGGCATGGTGTATAAATATAGATATACACACCTGGGAGGGGTATATATACATATATATACACACACATACCCTGGATGGGAGGGTAACAAGGAGGGGGAGTATATATAAATGTAAGAGGGGAGGGTGTATATATAAATACCCTTAAGGGGTATATATATACTTCGGGTATATATATACCGGTATATATATACATGGGAGGGGAAGTGATACATATATACCCACTCAGTAGTGGGTATATCTATATGTATATATTTACCTGGGGGCATATGGTGTATATATATATATAAATATATATACCCAGGAGGGGCATATATATATGTCCCTGAGAGAGGAGGGTATATATATTCATCTATATATACACACACAGGAGTGTGTGTGTGTGTATATATATATACCTGGCAGGGGTGGGGTGTATATATATACCCATAAGGGGAGGGTGTGTATGTATATACATACACCTGGGAGTGGAGCAGATATATGTTTATATATATGTATATATCCAGGTATATATGTATGTATATATGTACATATGTATATGTGTGTATGTGTGCGTGTGTATATATATACACACACACACCCTCATGGGTACATATATATATATCCGGGATGGGAAAGTGTATATATCCATATATATACACCTGGGAGGGGGGGTATATATATACACACACACCTGGGAGGGGAGGAGTTATATATATATATATACACACACCCAAGAGGAGGTGTGTGTATATATATACACACACACTCAGGAGGAGGTATATGTAAATAAATATATATATATACCCTGGTGGGATATATATATAAATATATGCATAGCCTGGAGGGCATATCCTAGAGGAGATATATATATATATATGTACATATTACCCGTGACAGTGTATGTATATATATATATACCCTGGAGGGGTTATATGTATATATGCACCAGGGAGGGCAGTGTGTTTTTATATATATGTATATATTTATATACCCTGGAGGGGATTGTGTATATATATTTATAAGAGATTATAGTATTATTATTAATAATTTAATATTCCCATTAATAATTAATTGTAGTTATAATACTACTATATAATATTATAGTATTAGAAAACATTTTGATGGTTGCATAGCATAATTAATAATTATAATAATATAATACTAAAATAGTGATTAGTAATAATAATTAATAAAATTAATTTGTGTGTTAGTGTTGAAGAGGACACTTAACTTTGAAATCTAGAAACCTAAAATTCCTGGAAAATATTTCTGACCTTTAGATGAGCCAATATGACAATTTTGCAGAGAATACAAACATTTCTTAAAATGATCAATTGGACTTCATCTAAGTCAAAATATATTTGAAAACAACACTGGGGAGGGAGAGTGGGAGAGAGAGAAAGAGTGAGAGAGACATTTTAAAAGAAAGTCACTCCCTAAAGGGAGAGAAAATATTCACTATATATATATATGTAACAAATGAGTTGAATGAAGAATCCATAATATAGTGAATAATTAACTATGAGGCAAAAATAAATGGTTGAAGTCTTGAACAGACATTTCACAAAAAAAGTTATAAAATTACACTTAATTAGCTATCAGGAAAGTGCAAATTAAAACCATAATAAAAAGTACCCTTTTTTAACTTTTCTATGTTTATATATATTTAGATACATAAATGTTTATCATTGTATTACAGTTTTCCATAGTATTTCATAGAAGTAAAATGCTATACAGGTTTGTAACCTAGCAGCAATAGCATAGGCCATAAAGATCAGGTTAGTATAGGAGGCTGTATCATCGAGGTTTTTGTAAGTATACCCTGTGATGTTCACATAAAAACAAAATCACTTACTGATACATTTCTCAGAACATATTCCTCTCATTAAGTGATACATTACTGTATCGTTGTTGAAATGTCTAATTTTTACTTCAATTATTTCAGTTTCTATTTTATGTCTTTTGTAGATTTGTTGTTAAGTACATATATGTTAATGATTGTTACATCTTTCTGATGGATTGACCCTTTATAATTAGGAAATATCCCACTAGTAATATTTTTTTCTTTAAAGACTATGTTGTCTGATAGCTTTTCTGGCTTTTTTAATGATGTTTGCAGAGTATTTCCTTTTTAATACCTTTACTTTCAACCTATTTGTGTTATTTACATTTCAAATACATCTTCTTTAGAAAGCCTATAGTTGAATCTTATTTTATTCAACCTGACAGTCTTCACTTTCAATTGGATTATTTAATCCATTCATATGCTGTAATTGATAGGATTTCCTTTATATTTTGCATTTAGCTTTTTTTAAAATATATCTTGTATTTTAAAATTTCTCTCTTTGTTCTTTCTTGTATCCTTTTGCATTCAATATTTTCTAGTGTAGCACTTTACTTCAATTAATATTTTATTTTTGGAGTTTTTTTAGTGGTTATACTAGGGATTATGGTATGAATCTTAACTGATTATACTCCAGTTTTATAATGACTTAGTTACAGTGAGATGTTAAAATACTACACCTATATCGTTCATTTCCTTCTCCACTTTTTTATGCAGTTACTGGTATACAGACTGTTTATATTTGATATAGACCTAAAAGTACATGGTTATACATATTACTTTGTATTACCTTATGTATTTTAAAGAAGCTAACAAAAGAAGAAAAACAGACTTATTTATAGATTTTGTTACACTAACCCCTTTATTTACTATTTCTTGCTGTCTTCACTTCTTGTGGATTTGAGCTACTAATTAGTGCCATTTTTTTATGCCAATACAGCTTTTTTTTTCACTCAACTGTTTTATGCTGCTTATTGGCAAATGTATTATATTTCTGAAAGTTATAGGTTCAGCACTGAAATACATACATATACTTTGAGACAATTGCTTTTTAAATCAGTAAAGAGAAGAAAGGAGGAAACAAAATGCAATTATACAGTCTTTTGTAACTACCAACATAATTAGCTTTACCAGCACTCATTGTTTTTTATTCTAATCTAATGTCTCACTTTTATTTTGAAGAACTTCCTTTAGAATTTCTTGTGAGGTATGTCTTTAAGCAATGATTGCGAAGCCAAAATTGTCTTTATTTTTTATAATTTTTGGAACTTAGTTACAATTAGCAAAACATGAATATAAGAATCTTGATTTGTAATTGTTTTGTTTTCCTACTTTCATCTCTTTGAATCTGTTGTACCATTCTGAAATTCATTGTTTAGAAAAGAAGTCAACCAACAGTCTTACCGGGATGCAAACATGCATAATGAGTTATTTCTCTATTGATGCTTTAAAAATTCTCTCTGTCTTTGACTTACACCATTTGATTATGACGTGTCCGAGTGTAGATCTCTTTGTGGTAATCCTCTTTGGAGTTTGTTGTATTTTTGAGGGAGCAGATTAAATTTTTATCAAAACTGGAAGTCTTTCAGTCTTTATTCCTCTGTGTTGTTTCTTCTTCTTTCTCTCCCTTCTCCTTCTAGTTTATTTACACATACTTTCCGGGATAAATGTGTATCACATCCTTTCAGGAACTATTTTTCTTGCATTGCTCTTTGATTGGTGCTTCATTATATAATCTGTATTGATCTATCTTTAAGTTTGATCATTCTTTTATTCTCCCAATTCAAAACTGTTTTTAAATTCCTCTGGTGAATGTCTAATATGGGTTATTGCGTTTTTCCAACTGAAGAATTTCCATTTCATTATTTATAATAATTTCTATGTTTTATTAATACTCTGTATTTAATAAGACTTTCATTTTATCTTCTTGTTTTTTTTTTTTTTGGCATAGTTTTCTTTACTTTTTGAACATATTTGCGGTAGCTACTTCGGGTTCATGATGGCTGATTTTATGGTGAACTTTACTGAGACAGGCAGAGCCAAAATCGTTATTTCTAGGAGTGTCTTTGAGAGTTTTCTGGATGAAATTAGTATTTGAATCAGTGGATTCAGTAAATTAGATGCATCTCCTCCAAATGTGCATGGGTATTGTTTAATCTTGTGAGGACCTGCATGAAATAAAAAGAAGGAGGAATGAGCAATTTGCCCTTTTTTTCTTCCTGCTTGCCTCCATAAACTAGGACCTCAGTCTTCCGCCCCCTTTTGGGACTTACATCAGCTTCTCTGGTTCTCAGTCCTGTTGAAACAGCCTCGTTGTCTGAGTGTCTCTTGAAGTTCTTTGTCTCACAGCCCAGAAAATCAAGGAAATGGACATTCCAAGTGTGAGGTTAGAGCAGAAGTTTAATAAGTGAAAGAGAGAAAGTTCTCTGCTGCAAGCCACCAAAAGGTTGCTGTTATTGCAGTTGAATGCAAAGGCTCTTATAAACAACCATTGAGGGCTGGGTGTCTCATTTGCATAAGAAGCAAATTTCTGAAAACTCCACCCCAACCTGTTATGCATATGGGCCCTTAGCTTGAGTTACTCCGTATTGCCTTGTTCCCCTTACTGTGCCTGTGTTCAGGGATGGAATTTTCCACTGTGGGCCTGTCTGGGCAAGTCACATGTGTAGCCTTTCTTATCTATGTGGCTGTGGGCATGTCTTAGGCAAGCCCCTCTGTGCAAGTTCCTGTATCTATGCCTGCAGCTTGAATTTTTAGGCTGTTCTTTGGTTTAAAAGAATTTAACCAAGGACCCACCCTAACTGACTGCCTGACGAGTTTCTTCCTTTCTCCTCTCTCATTGTAGACTCAGATACCACTAGCCTTCCTGAGCCTCAAGCTTGCAGATGGCGGACTGTGGGACTTCTCAGCCATCATAATTGTATGAGCCAGTTCCTCATAATATATTTTCCTACCTATATATCTATATGCATCTATTATCTACCTATCATCTATCTCCTACAGGCTTTGTTTCTCTGGAGAACCTTGACTAACATAAGGTTTCGTCATCTGGGCCCCTTCAAAGACAGATTCTATTTCCTGCTTTTAGTTTTTGAGTATGGGTACACTTACTTGTTTGTTTGTTTTTAGAAAGCTGGCCATTTCTGATGATACAGCATGGCAACTCTCCATCCTGAGAGTCCCTTCCCAGAGGTTGCTGTTGTTGTTTGTTGCTTGATCACTTTTTATTTGCTTGTTTGTTTCTTTATAGATTTTACTGAACTAATCCCATAAAATTCCTTTTCTTTGCATTTGACAGCCTCCAATATTTCTGGTCAAATTATTTTCCCCTTATTTTTATCTTTGAGCTGAACTTCCCATGAATCAGTGGGTTCAGTCACTCTTGAGTTGTCCTAAACTGTTTATTTTATTTTACAAAGGGTTTATATAAGGCATCTGGGCTATTTAGATTTTACTGTTTGCTGTTAGATGACTCTATGTGTGTGTGTCTGTGTGTGTGTCTGTGTCTGTATGTCTCCGTGTGTGACTTTTTGTGTTCTAAGTTTCAGCTAGACACCACTAGTTTGAAGTCACCCTATTTTGTCACTCCTAAGTGAATTTGGTCTTGGGATGTACACAGTGTTCCAGAATGCCAGGAATTAGGTTATTTTGTTTTAATCCTAACTGTCTGGAATCACTCATGGTACCCAATAGCTTTCTATTCAATTAGAGGTTTTATTTAAGCCTTTATGTCATGGATCTTTTATCCTCTGTTGATGAGTCTGTTTGTGGCTTGTGGATACATTCAAGTCAACCCCACATCTTGCTCTGATTGCTCCTGAGTGGCTGCAAACTAGTGCATGTTACAAACTAGTGTTCAAGCTCCCTAAATCCCAGGGTGTCTCTCACCCCAGAAGGCCTATTCTTGACTTTCTCATTCCTCGTTTCTCTCTGTTAAACTTATTATGGATCTACCAACTCCCTCTTATTTTTTCTTTAACAAGATCTCTTTCATTTTTTTTTAACATCATCCTTTGGCATGAAGTTTTCCATTTTCTGTTAGAAATGAAATGTAGGGGAAACAAAACTTCACCTTGATCCTCTCAGGGTTCCAACTGGGTCAAATAATTACATTGCTCTAAGATATAGATTAATAGAGAAAAAGCCTAACGCAAGTTTTATGCAGCATTGGAGCCCTCATAAAGAAATGAAGACCCCAAAGAAACAAAGTCAGTTACTTATTTACTGAATTGGACAAATGGTCAACTTGAAAATGTGATAAGGCAAAGGGTCTTGGGTTAACATAGTTAACTGGGTAGAGAAATAGCTAAAAAGATAAGGGTTGGCTTGAGTCTCAACTTTCTAACTTTCTTGTCCTTGCTTAGAATGTTTTTCTCCAGTATAGGGAGGGTATCATTTACATGAGAATTTCCTCTGCTTTTTTTTTTTTTTTTTTTTTTGAGATGGAGTCTAGCTCAATTGCCCAGGCCGGAGTGCAGTGGTGTGATCTCCGCTCACTGCAAACTCCACCTCCTGGGTTCACGCCATTTTCCTGCCTCAGCCTCCTGAGTAGGTGGGACTACAGATGCCCGCCACCATGCCTGGCTAATTTTTTGTATTTTTAGTAGAGACGAGGTTTCACTGTTTTAGCCAGGAGAGTCTAGATTTCCTGACCTTGTGATCTACCCGCCTCAGCCTCCCAAACTGTTGGGATTACAGGCATGAGTCACTGCACCGGGCCCGGAATTTCCTCTGCTTTTAAGACATAGCATGAAGGTCAGAATGATCTTCTTGCACCTGCTGTTTTTTCATGTGCTTTTAATTTACTTTATATGCCAGGGTAATATATTTTTAGCTCCTTCAAAAGTCAGTCCCCTCAAGCAGAGCTTTTCCTGGAGACTCTCACTGCCTCTACAATGTAGGGGTTTTTTTTAAAGTACATTAAAATATTGCTAAGTACTTTCTTATTATGTAGAAGCAAATTTAATTTAAAAACTCATCTCAGATGAGTGTTAGCCATATGTTTTGTTTTGTTTTAGCCTACCTAGTGAGATATTTTAAAATCTGTACATTATTTGATCTTTTTTGGCTTTTGCAATTGCATAGTGCATTTTTGAGGGATATTTAACTTTACCTGCTACTACTCAGTAAATGTCAGTAGTACTATACCAATTATTGTGACTATCACAATACTCTAGCAAATTTATAATGTATACACCTTTATAAGAAAGTGGCCATACCAGATATATAATCCATAGTTAGAGTGTTTATGACTATAATATATCTTTGACAAAATTTAATTTCAGTTTGTGAAGATCTACCCCATTTTTAACTATTTAGTTTCAATATTGTGTATATATTTTATTTTTCTATTGCAAAACTAATATTAGGTTGCCCTTTGTTAAAATTTTCCAGGTGGATTTGATTCCAAAGGCTCTGATTTAAAACCTTTAAAAGTAATTTCGTTCAGATTAATTCATTGTCATCATAGTTAAACCAAACAAAAATTATTTTAAAATATATCATGCCTTATTAAATTTTACTTTTCACAAACATGATTTATTTTAATTTTCACAACCTACTAAGATTCTAGTATCATATGTTGTAGAGGAAAAAATGAGGATCAAAAGGGCTACACAATTTTGAAAGGATTGAACAAGATTAACAGTCAGAGGGAAATTTAATACCAGGTGATTATGGCTCTTCTTTTCCACTCTAAGGCAGGGCCACTCTCCTATGTCTGATTTAACCACTTCACACTTCTACTAACAGTCTTGAATTCTGGTCTTTTGAAATATTTCTTCCTTCATCCAGCTTTCCTGAGTAGGACCTAGTGTGTCAATTGAAATGTCTCTTCCAAAGAAAGCCTATAAGCAATGAAATTGTTTAGAAATTGTGGAAATGTCTGTTACCTTGCCTACAAGATCCTATTCCATTTATCAATTGCAATTGCCTAGATCAAAGCTGAAGGGCACATGAAATTCACTATGAAGCCTGCAAACTGCAGAACATGTGGCACTTATTTATTTAGTTTGTGTCAGTACAAAACCTTGAAATTCGCCCTTGTATTCTGAACAGATTTTTCACAAGCATTATTGCTATTGTGTGTCTAAGATCAAAGAATAAACAAAGATAATTCCCTTGAAAAAATTATGCTAATTGAAAACATCAAAACGTTTACCATTATTTAAATGAGCAG
Source organism: Rhinopithecus bieti (assembly GCF_001698545.2). Lineage (NCBI taxonomy): Eukaryota > Metazoa > Chordata > Mammalia > Primates > Cercopithecidae > Rhinopithecus > Rhinopithecus bieti. The sequence goes on from NW_016806198.1 coordinate 392,516, forward strand.
ATAATTCTGCATTTTTTGGAAATACAAGCATTTTCTGACATAGAAATAGGCCAGATCTCTATTGATTATATTTTGCTTATATTTTTCTCTAAGTCAATATTATGAATGCTATGCTTTTATTGCTACACATACATTATTTTATCTCTAGTTGACAATGAAAAACAACAAACTAGCCAATTATATAAAAGGGTCATAGGAGCAAATATATTTTCATTTGCTGGAAATTATATTTCTCCAAAATCTCATCTTCATAGAGTCTACAAATCCATTTTCCTCAGATTAAAATTGCTTTCAGACAAAAAATCCAGAATGATAATTGGAGTATTATCTTCCTAGTTAGAAGTCAAAAATAGGTACAATTTTTTTCTTCTATTTAGGTAATAATAGTTCTCATCCAAAATAGGAATCCGGCAAAGAAAATAAAGGGGAAAGAGTCGCATGGCTCGAATTTCTTCTTTTTTTTTCATGTAATAATCAGGAGATTATTCTGATTACACGCATCATCTGGTACGAGAATAACGTCCATTCAATTGAAACTCTTCATCTCTAAAGGCCATTTTATCCTCAACTATATAGTCACCTTTCTTGACTACAGTCGCAATAATTAACTCTGTAAGTTTAAAGATATTATGGGAAGTTAAGGGATCTAAAGAGCATGTGAACAGGCTGACACTGTATCAGGGAAAATAAAACAAAACAAAAACAAAATAGCCTGTCATTTATGGAAGAACATTTTGGGCTCTTCAATGTGAGTTATGAAGAACATATTATACCTCTCACAATAGGATGCTATTAATCATCAAAAATATGCTGGAGAAAACCGCCCACTATGAGAAATGTGGTTTGAAAATATAAAAGTACTCACAATGAAAAAGTCTTAAGAATGTTAAATATGTGGTAATGTCTTTAGTTGTTCCAGTTCTGTTTGATGACATCAAATAATCCATTCTGGAGAAAACTTTATGAATTTTGGGATGTGGGAATGCCTTCATTTCTCTCACATCCATTCAAAGACACACGCTAATGCATATTGGAGATGGACCTTGAAAATATAAGAATGCACACCTAACTGAAACCCAAGTAGTATGGAAAGTACTGAAAAACTCTCCATTTCAACACTTATTTTAAATGTCACATGAAAACTACTAGAATGAAATTCTACAAATATAAATAATATGGAAATCCTGAAACGAATAAATTATTGTATAGTGCTTGAGAAAATTCAAAACATGAATGAAATAGTATATGAGTCACACATATATTGTGTTTATCAGTGGTTCATTATTAAAGAGGGTCTCTGCACTAAAATTCTTACTGCTTTTGCAAGGGAACATGAGGTGAGAATGATAATCAACAGTATGAGTTTAACGGGCAGTGGTTTTTTAAAGCCAGTTAAAGTATTTTTCTATCCATTTTCCAATGTGTTGAATCTTAGAGTGAACTAAAATGTATCCCTAATATATAGGTAGGTTTAATTTTTGTATAGTTGTTTAATTCTTCTGTGATGAATAGGCCATTGAAAAATGAGTATTTGATTATTGTTGAGATTTTCTTATTCACCTTAGCTGGAAGGTTCTGAATATCCTTACCCATTTTATATATTCCACGTTTTATTCAGATGGGAAAACCTTTTCTTTTTTGGTGTAAAAATATTTATCTTACATTCTTTGCTAATAAAGAGTTGGGGTTAATCTGTAAGGATATAAAGTTTATCATGGAGTATAGTCTCATGTGAAATATTCTTTTCATATATTGCCCTTCACTACTTGTCATTATTTCTGCTTATTTGGATATTTCACTTGAATTAAAGAGAGCACAGTGATAGAACAATATATTGTGTCTAATCTGAGAGAGAAAGCATCCAGTCTCACCCTCAAGTGTAATGGTAGATCTGGGTTTTTAATAACTGCCTTAATGAAGGTTAAAAAAAGAAAATACTGTCACAAGTTTATTCATTTAGGTATGTAGGAAGATAAAAATATGTTAGATATTCTGGAGATAATTCTTTAGAACAAGAAATTTCTTGTTGCATATAAATGTGTATGCAACACATTCGAACAGTAATATAACAAGCTATGTGGAAGAGTAACAGCAGTAAAAGACAATTATATATTAATAAATTTAAACAATAAGAATTATTGATTATGTTTAGTTATTAAAAATCAAAGAAAATTGATGACTGACAGGCCTGTTAATATATGTTGCATGGTAATTGTGTCTGGGTGTCTGTGTGCATATGTGTACACATATACATACATACATATACGTATAGTTATATATTATTTATAAAACCATCAAATCATCAATTATATCATAATAAATTTATACCATAACTTTTTATGTAAGTTCTAATTATAACTTGCATATTCTTTTTATAAAGTTACTTTCTACATAAAAATTTCTAAGGTCATCAAACTGTCATTATATTCCTCAGGACAAAGGACCTTTTAGTCTTTACATTTTAGACTAATTTATAATAATGTGAGATGATGGATATGTTAATTTGCTTGACACAGTAACCACTTTACTATTTATATTTGGCAAAATGTCATATTGTACATTTTAAATACATACAATAAAATGAGTAGACTAATTTGTGATTTATGTTATTATTTAGTCTTTAAAAATTTCATGAACAATTATGTGGTTAAATATTGCTTTTGACTTTGCAGATAAAACCAAATTCTATTTTTTTTTAATGAAATAAAGCAAACTGCCTTTGTGTAGGCATTTCTTTTTCAAACGTCTGTAGACAATTAACAGATTTTATAACCCGTGAGAGAGGTGTCTCATGCCTGTAATCCCAACACTTTGAGAGGCTAAGGCAGGTGGATCACTTGAGGTCAAGAGTTCAAGACCAACCTGGCTAACTTGGTGAAACCCTGTCTTTACTAAAAATACAAAAATTAGCTGGCGTAGTGGTGCATGCCTGTAATCACAGCTACTTGGGAGGCTAAGGCAGAAGAATTGCTTGAACCCAGGAGGCAGAGGTTGCAGTGAGCTGAGATTTCACCACTGTACTCACATCTGGGCAGCAGAGCAAGACTCCATTTCCAAAAAAAAAAAGAAAAGAAAAAATAGATTTTACAACAAATCCATTTTAAATTGTGTAGTACTACTTACATGTTAAATGTATTGTCCATCAAAATCAATGCTTTAAAGATTTTAAAATATTTTAAATTTGATTGTCATAGTTAAATAGAATTTGACTATGTTAAGTAATTTGTCCAAATGATTGTATGTTTTAGATTAAAAGTAAGTCTGCAGCAAGCTTTTATTTCAAAATACCAACATCTGTGTTTATCTAAACCGAAAACTGATAAAGGTCTATTTCAAAAAACAAAATAAAATGTTCAGAATACATACAGTGGAAAATAAAAGACTTCCTTAATTTTAACCTTATGTATACTTGCCATTAGTTTATAATATATGGACTATCTAAGTTAAAAATTGGCATTTGTAATAAAAGTTAGGTGCTGTATATGTGTGTGTGTGTGTGTATGTGTGTACGTATGTCTCTCTGTCTCTGTATATATGTATGTGTGTGTGTTAGAATTAAAAAGCAATCAAGAAGGTGAGGTGGGAGAGTAGCTTGAGCCCAGGAGTTTGAGGGTACAGTTACATGCTCACACTCCTGCACTCTAGCCTGGGCAACAGAGTGAGACCATGTCTCAAAAAAATAAAAAATAGAAAAAGGAATCATTGCATATGAGAATACATGAAACTCTTTTTGTGTTCATTAGCTACAGAATGTTTTCTTGTTTGAAGTCCCATAAAGTGAAATAAGTTAATTAGTCTGCAAAAACTCTATAGTATTAACTAAAATACATAATTTAAAACAAATCGACAAAGAAAAAATGTGTAAGGGCCAGTATAGCAGAGCATATTTGTTAAAGGACTTTTTAACATATTATAATTGGCTGTTAGATAAACTACAACAAACATTCTTTTGAAGTCACTATTATGCTCAAAATCATTAAAAGAACGTCCTATGGGCCTTAAGAAAAAAATATATAAACAGCTGAGACTGATCAAGTTGCTCCCAGAATATATAAACTTATCATTCATAGGATGTGCAGAGAAAATGCTAATGCCAGACTGAAACAAAGGCAGTGAGTCTATGAGATATTCCAAAGTTCCAAAATGGAGCTAAACCCGAAAGGACTTCTTTAAGTCAAGATCCAATAAGAGGGAATGCTCAATTGCTTATATGACATAGACGTTATTTCTCTCTCACATAGCAGTCCATGGGTGAATGCTCCAATATTGGCAGATTTTCTCCTCTGTAAAATTATCCAGGACCATAAAAAGGTAGATTGGTATTAGTCATATTAAGCTTATGACTTCCATCACTAGGTCTACAGTTTAATACTGTAGAAGCCATTTCTGTCCATATGATTGGTAAAGATGGCAAAAAAGATTTATCAGTTGACACGTACTTTTGAATAAATTCAGCGTATTTGAATTGGCAATATGTATCAATATTTGACACATGCATACATCTTTGGTACAATGATTCTGCTAAGAATTTTATTATAGAGAAATTAATAGATGTGTACAAATATGTGAACAGTACTGTAGTATAGCATTGATTATATAATTAAACGTATTTTTTAAAAAATGTATGGGTTCCTGGTGATTTAAAATAGCCTTGTTTTCAGACCTTAGTTAATAAACATAAAAGAATAAGGAGAGATTTCCGAAATGTAATTTTAAGAAGACCATATTTTAAAATGTTTAAAATGGAAGAATTTATTTTATCTTCCTTTCCAGATGTTAAAAGCCAGAATCCCCAAATTAAAATGCATAATATTGCATATAATGTATTTGTGTAAATTGATTATATTTGCATATATATACATGTGTATAAATATATATATACACACACACATATGCATGTCACTAAATGAAGTTACTAGAAATCTGAACTAATGAAAATAATAGATAGTGTTAGAGAAAGGAGATGGGCTTGGAGAAGCATTTATCTCAGTTTGATTCCCACCTCTACTATCTGTGAGATTTTCAACAAATTATTGATTTTCCCTCATTTTCAATTTCATCAGTCCAACGAAGACTTTATTTGTGTAACCATGGACACTAGATGAAGCAGTGTTTGTAAAGTATTCAGTAAAATGCTAAGAAGTAAGTGCTCAATGATGTTAGTTTTATTGCTGTGTTTATTATCATTATTGTTACTGACATACATATTTATTAAAGTTATCTCTGAAGTCATCTATGTCAATAATTGTGCACATACCATTTTTAAAGAGGTTAACCAGGCTCTGCTACAGTATTTCCAGGGACAGGGACAACATTACATTTTAAAAGATCCCACAACCTGTAAGTGTTATAATTGTATATAACTGTTGCTATGCAAAATATACCCCAGCATATGTTAGTAAAATATATAACTTTAATATTTTAAATATATATCAAAAATTCTTGTGTTTTCCTAAAAATTTATGAGCAAGTAATTCATATATTTAAGGTATTTTATTATTTAGAATAAATTCAAATATAATTATAAAGGATAACTGCATATAATCAATTAGATAGGACAATATGCAGTTATGGGTTTCCTTTGAAAGTCAATTAAAAAAACATGTATTGAAGATGGAAGGCTTATACCTTGCAAAACAAGGCTTATATCTTAAGCCATTCTTGAAAAATAATGTTTAATATTTAGGAAAATGGCAGACTTGTATCCTTCCATATTTCTATTAAAATAGACCTATTTTGAAAATTAGATTTTGCTTATTAACATGTTAAATTTCATTTTGCTGAGGGAGGGGGATTAATGAGCTTAAAGCAATAACTACCTAGGCGCCTTAAGAAAGCACTCATATAGAGGAAGACTTTGATTTTAGTTTTCTTAAATACAGATCACTGAGATTGCTTTCTTTTTGCACATAGCTAGAATGTAATTAAAATAGATAATTGGAGAAAGTAATTACTGAGTACTTCTTTCATTCCTTGCGCATTCATTAAGGATTATATATAAATCTAAATTAGCCTGAAATGTACAGTAGTTGACAGTTTGAAAACTATCTTGAAGTATAACATTAAGAACAGTCATTTTCTCATAAATGTATGTGTTTAACTTGGAACCATGCACAGATCTATTAATTTGTATAACTGGAGTTTTAAAATGATGCAAAGTAGTAAATGATGGACTAGCAGAAAATCTAAATTTCTATTTTATATTTATTTTAAATATAAAAAGATTTCCTTGTTCCATTTTACTTGTCTATAATTTTATGTCCCCAGCGTTTTGCTGAGTCATTATTATTTCTTTTCTTTTCTTTTCTTTTCTTTTCTTTTCTTTTCTTTTCTTTTTTTTTTTTTTTTTTTTTTTTGAGATGGAGCCTCACTCTGTTGCCCAGGCTGGAGTACAGTGGCATGATCTTGGCTGACTGCAACCTCCTCCTCCCAGGTTCAAGCAGTTCTCCTGCTCAGCCTCCCGAGTAGCTGGGGCTACAGCTGTGTACCACCACGCCTGGCTAATTTTTTTTGTTTTTAGTAGAGATGGGGTTTCATCAAATTGGTCAGGCTGGTCTCAATCTCCTCACCTCCTGATCTGCCCACCTCAGCCTCCCAAAGTGATGGGACTACAGGTGTGAGCCACCGCGTATAGGTTGAGTCATTATTATTTTCATAAGATAAACTCTATGCAAATTGATAGCTTTTCCAACTTAATTGTCCTGTTCAAAATATAAGCTAAGGTCAATTTTTTTTTTTTAATTAAAAACAAAGGAGAACCAAACAATGTGAATTATTACTGCATTATAGTCTTTGTTGTCTCCTGCTGGGAGTAAACTCCAAATATGTTAATTGTATAGGATTCCAACCCAAATAAAGAATCATAGAAGAGTCCCTAGTGTTACTAGATATTAATATTTGCAATCTTGAGTAAATTAGATTATGATATAAATTAAATGAATTTACAGACAAACCTTGTTATATTGCACTTCCCTTCTTTGCCCTTTGCAGATGCTATCGTTTTTCACAGATTGAAGATTTGTGGCAACCCTGCATCCAGCAAGCCTATTACCAACATTTTTTCGACAGCATATGCTCACATCATGTGTCTGTGTCACAATTTGGTAATTCTCATAATATTTCAAACAATATTGATTATTATTAAATCTATTTTGGTGATCTGTGATCAACGATCTTTGATGTTATTATTATAATCGTTTTGGGGAACCCCAAACCAAACTTATAAAAGACAGCTAACTTAACTGATAGCTGGTGCGTGCATTCTGACTGCTCTACTGACCACCTTTTCACTGTCTTCTCACCTTCTCTTAGGGTCTCTCTGTTCCTTGAGACAAAACATGATTGAAATTTGGCCAATTAATAACCATACTGGAGCCTCTACGTGTCCAAGTGAAAGAAAAAGCTGCATATCTCACATTTTAAATCAAAAGCATATTTCACATTTTAAATCAAAAGCATATCTCACATTTTAAATCAAAAGCTAGAAATGATTACGTTTAGTGAGGAAGACATGTCAAAAACCAAGAAAGGCCCAAATTAGGCCTCTCACACCAGCTAGCCAAGTTATGAAAACAAAGAAAAGGTTCTTAAAGGAAATTGAAAAGTGCTACTCCAGTGAATACATAAAGAATAAGCAAAACAGCTTTATTGCTGGTATAAAGAAAGCTTGAGTGATCCGGATAGACGATCAAACCAACTACAATATTCCCTTCAGACAAAACCTAATCGAGAGCCAGTATTAACTCTATTGAATTCTAGGAAAGTCAAGAAAGCTAAAGAAGCTACAAAAGAAAATCTGAAGCTAAAAGAAAGTAGTTCATGAGGTTTAAGGAAAGAAACTGTTTTTATAACATAAATGTTCAAGATGTAATAGCAAGTGCTGATGTAGAAGTTGCAGCCAGTTATCCACAAGATCTAGCTAAGAAAATCAATGAGGGGGGCTACACTAAACAATACATTTTCAGTGTACATCAAGCAGCTTTCTCTTAGAAGAATAAGTCACTTAGGAGCTTTAGAGCTAGAGAGAAGTCAATGCCTGGCTTCAAAGCTTCAAAAACTAGGCGGCAAGATGGTGGAATAGTAAGCCACCAAGGGCTATAACTCTCTGTGACTCCAAGTGAAATTGAAACGCATTCTAGGCCATAAGAACTGCAACTCTTAGGTGAGTCCTCCTGCTGAACTAGACCCAGAGAAGGGTAACTGGGGAGTCACATGACATACTGAGATAGAAGCTGGGGTAGCCAAAGGAGTTCTGGCAAGGGAGTTCACCTAACCTCAGGCTGCACACCTCAGAGCTCCAAAAGCGACTCTTCCCTTCTGCATGAGGGGAGCAAAGGGAAGAACAGATAGGACTTTGCCTTGCATTTTGGATACTAGTTCAGCCACAGAAGAATAAGGTGCCAGGTAGAGTTGTGAGGCCCCTGTTCCAAGCCCTAGCTCCCAGATATTTCTAGACATACCCTGGGCCAAAGGGAACCTGCTGCCTTGAAGAAAAGAAGCCAGTCCTGGCATCTTTCATCACTTGCTAGTTAAAGAGCCCTTGGACCCTGAATAACCAGCAGTGATACCCAAGTACCACATCAAAGGTGTTTGTGAGCCTCTGAGACTTGCTGGCTTAAGGTGAGACACAGCATTCTACCATCTGTGGTGGCTACAGGGCAAAACTCCTTCAGCTTGAGAAAAGCTGAGCAAAAATTAAAGTGGACTTTGTCTTTCACCTTTAGGTATCAGCATGCCCACAGCAGGGTAGAGCACCAAGCAGGCTGTTGGGATCCCTGATTCTAGGGCTAAACTCATAGATGGCATTTCTGGACCTGCCCTGGGCCAGACGGGAGCCCACTTCCCAGAAGGGTGAGTCCCAGGCCAGGCAGCATTCAGGACAAGCTGACTTAATAGACCTTGGGCCTTAAGGGAATATTGATGATATTCTGGAAGTACTCTTCATGACCTGGGGTGGTGGTAACTCTGGGGTGAGGCTCCTCTGCCATTGGCAAAAAACAGGGAAGAGGGGGAAGGACTGCATCTTGTGGTTGGAGTACCAGTTCAACTGCAATACAATAGAATACCAAGTAGACTTCTAAATTTTTTGACTCTAGTCTCTGATCACTGGACTGTACTTCTGAACTCACCCAGCGTCTGGTGGACCTCACCTTCCTGAAGGGAATGACATGAACCTGGCTGGCTTTGCTGTCTACTGATGGTCGAGTCTCAGGGCCTTGAGCTAATATAGGTGGTTGCCAGGGAGTGGTTACAGCAGGCCTTGGGCTAGACGTAGTGCTGTGTTGGCTTCACATTAGACCCAGCACAGTTATAGTGGTGGTGGCCTCAGGGATGCTTGTGACACTCCATCCCCAGCTTCAGGTAACTCAGAACAGTGAGTGAGTGAGAGAGAGAGAGAAAGAAAGAGAGAGAGAGAGATTCTGTATGTTTGGGAGATCATAAGGGAAGATATCTGCCTGATAATCCAGAGAATTCTCCCAGATCTTGTCCAAGACCTTCCAAGGTGGTATGGTACCTCTACAAGTCTGCAAGAACCACAGTATTACTGGGATTTGGGTACCCTAAGCTGATGGAGATTAGATCACAACACCCAAGTCATTTCAAATACCCAGAAAGCTTTCCCAAGAAGGACAGCTACAGATAAGCCTGGACAGTGATGACTACAATAATTACCCAACTCTTTAATGCCCAGACACCAAAGAACATCTACTAGCATCAACACCATCCAGGAAAACATGGCCTCAACAAATGGACTAAATAAGGCATCAGGGATCAATCCTGGAGAAATAGAGATAAATGACATTTCCGATAGATAATTCAAAAAGAAATGTATGATAACACAGAAAAGGAATTCAGAATCCCATCAGATAAATCTAATAAACAAATTGAAATAAATATAATCAAGCAGAAATTCTAAAGCTGAAAAATGCAGTTTCCATACTGAAAAAAGAATTAGAGTCCTTGAATAGAAGAATTGATCAAGCAAAAGAAAGAATTTGTGAGCTTGAAGACAGGTTATTTGAAAATACACAGTCGAGGAGACTAAAAGAAAAAGAATAAAAAACAATGAAGCATGCCTACAAGATGTAGAAAACAGCTTCAAAAGGGCAAATCTGCAATTTACTGACCTTGAAGAGGAGGTAGAGAAAGAGATAGGAGTAGAAAGTTCATTCAAAGGGATAATAACAGAGAACTTCCCAAACCTAGAGTAAGATATCAATATACAAGTACAAGAACACTATAGAATACCAAGCAGATTTAGCTTGAAAAAGCGTGCCTCCAGGCACTTAATAATCAAACTCCCAATGGTCAAAGATAAAGAAAGTATCCTAAAAGCAGCAAGAGAAAAGAAACAAATAACATTTAATGGAGCTCCAACACATCTGGCAGCTGACTTGTCAGTGGAAACTTTACAGGTCAGGAGAGAGTGGTATAACATGTATAAAGTGCTGAAGAAAAATTACACTTATTATAGAAGAGTATATCTGGTGAAAATATATTTCAAACTTGAAGAAGAAATAAAGACTTCCCCAGACAAGTAAAAGGTGAGGGATTTCATTAATACCAGACCTTTTCAACAAGAAATGTTGAAAGAAAGAAAAGAACATAAGTGAGCAATAAATAATCACCTGAAGATACAAAACTCACTGATAATAGTAAGGTAGAAAACTCACTGGAAATAGATTATTATAACACTGTAACTGTGGTGTGCAAGCTACTCTTATTATAAGTAGGAAGACTAAAGGATGAACCAATCTAAAATAATAAAAACAACTTTGCAAAACATATTCAGTACAAACAATATAAATAGAAACACCAAAAGTTAAAAAGTGGGGGGATGAAATTAAAATAGATTATTTTACTAGTTTTCTTTTGCTTATTTGTTTGTTTATGCAAATGGAGTTATCAGGTTAAAATAATTTGTTATAATATAGTATTTGCAAGATTCCTAGTAACCTCAAACCAAAACACATACAATGGACACACAAAAAATATTATATCACCAGAGAAAATCACCTTCACTAGAGAAAGACAGGAAGGAAATAAGGAAGAAAAAAATAAAGAAAACAGAAAACAAATAACAAAATGGCAGAGGTAAGTCCTTCCTTATTAATAACATTGAATGTAAATGAACTAAACTCTTCAATCAAAAGAATAGACTGGATGAATGGATGAAAAAAATAAGACCCATTGATCTGTTGCCTACCGGAAGCACACTTCACCTATAAAGACACACATAGAGTGAAAATAAAGAGATAGAAAAAGATATTTCATGCCAATGAAAACCAAAAATATCAGGAGTCACTTTGCTTATATTAATCAAAATAGATTTCAAAACAAAAACTATAAGAAGAGACAAAGAAATTCACTATATAATGATAAATGAGTCAATCCAGCAAGAGGGTGTAACAATCTTAAATATACATGCACTCAGCACTGGAGGACTCAGATATAAAAAGGAAATATTATTAGAGCTAAAGAGATAGATAGGCCCCAATACAATAATAACCAGATACTTCAACACCCCACTTTCAGCATCAGACAGACCTTCCAGACCGAAAATAAACAAAGAAACATCAGACTTAATTGGTTCTATAGACCAAATGGATCTAATGGATATTCACAGAATATTTCACCTAATGGCTGCAAAATACACATTCTTTTCTTTAGCACATGGATTATTCTAAAGAATAGACCATAATTTAGGTCACAAAACAAGTCCTAAAAAATTCCAAAAAATTACAATCATATCAAGCATCTTCTCTGACCACAGTGGAATACAACTAAAAATTAACAACATGAGGAATTTTGGAAACTATACAAATATACCAAAATTAAACAATATCTTCCTGAATCACCAGTGAGAACATGAAGCAATAAAGAAGAGATTTGAAAACATTTTTGAAACAAATGATGATGGAAACACAACTTACCACACCTATGGGATACAGCAAAAGCAGTACTAAGAGAAAAGTTCACAGCTATAAGCGCCCACATCAAAAAAGAGAAAAAAACTTCAAATGAACAATCTAATGGTGCATCTTAGAAACTAGAAAAGCAAGGACAAACCAAAACCAAAATTAGTAGCAAAAATGTATAATAAAGATCAGAGCAGAAAAAAAATGAAATTGAAATTAAAACAAATCAGTGAAAATATTGTTTTTTTGAAAAGTTAAACAAAATTGACAAATCTCAGTCAGGTTAAGAAAAAAAGAGAGAAAATCCAAATAAATAAAATCAGAAATTAAAAAAGAGACATTAAACTGATACTGCAGAAATTCAAAAGATTATTAGTGGCTACTTTGAGCAACTATATGCCAATAACTTTAAAAATCTAGAAAAAATGGACAAATTCCTAGACATATACAACCTGCCTAGATTGAATCAGAAAGAAATCCAAAACCTTATTAGACCGGTAACAAGCAACAAGATCAAAGTCACAATAAAAATGTACAAATCTAAAAGGACATCAAGCTAAAAAAACTTCTATAAAGGAAAAGATATAATCAACAGAGTGAAAAGAGAACTCACCGAATGGGAGGAAATATTTACAAACTACCCATCTGACAAGGGATTAATAAACAGAATATGTAAGGGGCTCAACAACTCTATGTGAAAAAATCTAATAATCCAATCAAAAGATGAGCAAAAAGTATGTATAGACTTTTCTCAAAAGAAGACAAACAAATGGCAACAGGCATATGGAAAGGTGTTCAACATCATTGATCATCATAGAAATGCAAAGCAAAACTATAATAAGATATCACCTCACTCCAATTTAAATGATTTATATACAAAAGACAGGCACTAAGAAATGCTGGAGAGGTTGTGGAGAAAAGGGATTCCTTGTACACTGTTGGTAGGAATGCACATTAATACAACAACCGTGGAAAACAGTTTAGAGATTCTTATAAAACTTAAAATTGAGCTGTCGTATGATCCAGTCATCTCTCCACTGGACATATACCCAAAAGAATGGAAATCACCATATTTAAGAGATAGCTGCACTTCTATGTTTGTTGTAGCACTGTTTACAATAGCTAAGATTTGGAAGCAACCTAAGTGTCCATCAAAAGACAAGAGGATAAAGAAAATGTACGTATACAAGCCATATAAAAGAATGAGATCCAGCCATTTTCAACAACTTGGATGGAACTGGGGATCATTATGTTAAGGTCATCCAAACTGGAAATTAAGAAGTCAAATTATGCTTGTTTGCTGATGATATGTTCTTATATTTGGAAAAACCTAAAGACTCCCCAGGAAAACTATTAGAACTGACCAACTGATTACAGATTTATTTCACAAACATAGTGATCTCCATTCCACCCATGTTGTTAACAATGACTAGATCTTACATGACAAACATCACATGTTCTCACTTATATGTGGGGCTGAAAAATCACAACAATTGAACTCATGGACATAAAGTAGAAGGATGGTTACCAGTGACTGGAAAAGGTAGTGGAAGGTTGCGGGGAGGTGGGGATGATTAATGAGTACAAAATTAGTTAGAAAGAATGAATAAGGCCTACTTTTAATAGCACAAGAGGGTGACTGTACTCAATAATCACTTAATTGTACATTTTAAAATAACTTGAATAGTGTAACTAGATTGTTTGTAACTCAAAGGATAAATCCTGGAGGGGATGGAAACCCCACTCTCCATGATGTGTTTATTTCACATTGTACGCTTGTATCAAAACAATTCATGTACCCCATAAATACATACATCTACTATGTACTCACAAACATAAAATAAAATAAAATAAAATAAAATAAAATAAAATAAAATAAAATAAAATAAAATAAAATAAAATAAAAACTAATTTAAAAAAGCTTCAAAAAACAGGCTGACTTTCTTGGTAGGGGCAAATGTAGCTGATGGCTTTAAATTGAAGCCTATGCTCATTTACCGTTCTGAAGTATTTAGGACCCTTAAGAATGATGGCAAATCTATGCTGCCTGTCCTGTAGAATTGGAACAACAAAGCCTGAATGACAGCACATCTGTTTATAGCCTGGTTTCCTGAGTATTTTGAGCCCCCACTTGAGACCTACTGCTTAGAAAAAAAAAATTCTTTCATAATATTACCTCTCACTGACCATGTATCAGGCCACCTAAGAGCTCTGACAGAGACGTACAAGGCGATTAATGATGTTTCCATGCCTATTAACAAAACGTCCATTCTGCAGCCCACAGATCAAAAAGACATTTTGATATTCAACTCTTCTTGTTTAAGAAATACATTTTGTAAGGCTATAGCTGCCATAAATACTGATTCCTCTGATGGATCTGGGCAAAGTAAATTGAAAACCTCCTGGACAGAATTTATAATTGTAGATGCCTTTAAGCACATTTGTAATTCATTGGAGGAAGTCAAAATATCTACATTAACAGGCATTTGGAAGAAGTTGACTCCAGCCTTCACTGATGACTTTGAGGGATCAGGACTTCAAGGGAAAACAAAACTACATATGTGGCAGAAATAGCAAGATAATTAGTATCAGAGATGAAGCCTAAAGATGTGACTGAATTGCTTAAATCTAATGATAAGCTTGAATGAATGAGAAGTTCTTTTTATAGATGATAAAAGAAAGTTGCTTTTTTTTTCATTGTTTAGGGCAGGGTCTTGCTGTCACCCAGGCTACTGTGCAGTGGCAAGATATAGCTCATTGCAACCTAGAACTCCCAAACTTAAGCAATCCTTCCACCTCAACCTTCCGAGTGGCTAGGCCTACATGTATGCACCACCATACCCAGATAACTTTTCTTATTATTATTACTATTAGTTTGTAGAAACAGGAACCCACTGTGTTGCCCAGTCTGGTCTCAAACTCCTGGCCTTAAGTAATCTGCCTCAGCCTCCCAAAGGGCTGGGATTACAGATATGAGCCACCACACCCAGGTAGAAAATTGGTTTTTGAGATGGAATTTACTCCTGATGAAGATGCTCTAAATATTGATGAAATTACAGCAAAGAATTTAAAATTTTATTTCAACTTAGTTGTTAAAAAGAAGTAGCAGGGTTTGAGAGAGTTGACTCCAATGCTGAAATAATTTCTACCATGAGGAAAATGATATCAAACAGCATCATATTATACAGAGGAATCTTTCCTGAAAGGAAGAGTCACTCCAGCAAACTTCATGGCTGTCTTATTTTAAGTAATTGCCACAGCTACTTCAATTCTCAGTGTCCATAACCCTGATCGGTCTGGATTCCTTAACATCAAGGATGAGACTCTCCATCAGAAAAAATATTACAACTCACTGAATGCTCAGATAATTGTTAGCATTCATTTTCAACAATTTTTTTTTTTTTTTTTTGAGATGGAGTCTTGCTCTGTGGTCAAGCTGGAGTACAGTGGTGCGATCTCAGCTCACTGCAGCCTCCACCTCCCAGGTTCAAGGATTCTCCTGCCTCAGTCTCTCGAGTAGCTGGGAGTACAGCCATGTGCCACCATGCCCAGCTAATTTTTTTGTGTTTTTAGTAGAAACGAGGTTTCACCACGTTGGCCAGGATGGCCTCGATCTCCTGACCTCGTGATCTGCCTGCCTTCACCTCCCAAAGTGCTGGGATTACAGGCAACCAAATATTTTTAAATTAAGCTATATTCATTGGTTTTGTAAGACATAATGCTATGGGACATTTGATAGACTGTAAAATAACATAAACATAATGTCTATATGGACTGGAAAACTGAAAAGTTCATGTGACTTGCTTTATTGCACTATTTACTTTATTGCTGTGGTCTGGAACTGAACCTTTAATATCCCTAAGGTATGTCTGTAATTTTATAATTACAGTATTTCCTTTTCCCTCCCTTTATCCTACTCATACATGCCTGCCTCATATTGCTTATGTATTCAAGGACCATAAACAACTTATTTTTCCATCAAATGTTATATATTTTATAGAAAAAAAAGAATGTAGAAACTAAACAAGAATGTTAAAAGTATTTAAAATAAGATTTAGTTTTCCAGGCATGTTTTATTGTAGATAAATCAGTTCTGAGCAACATATACTAGATAGTTTCATATTGTAAGGGCAGTAGGTACACACACATACATATGTATATATACACATACATATATATTTACAAATACATATATGCATGTATATATATATAAACAAATTAAGGTACACAAGATAAATTTTAAATTTTTCCCTTGGTTACCTAAATTTCAATATTTCTTCAGTGTTGTCAAATATTAAGCCACAGTAAATTTTATGTTAATCACTTAAGTAGAGAAAATGTAAAGAAATAGAAGATTTGAAAGACATTCAGAAAGAGAGGTAGAAAGAAGAAGCTTGCCCTACAAAATACTAGAAAATTGTATACCTATAGTATTTGAAATATGTTTTCCACATTCTCCAACTGTCACTCCAGTGACCCTTCGACCTGAATTCGAGCCCCATGATGGACGTCACTTGCCGAGACCAGCTCGGTCAGGAAGAGCATAACCTAGCGGCACTAGAGGAATTAAAGGCATACACACACAGAAATATAGAGGTGTGAAGTGAGAAATCAGGGGTTTTACTACCTTCAGAGCTGAGACCCCTGAACAGAGATTTACCCACATATTTATTAACAGCAAGCCAGTCATTAGTATTATTTCTATAGATATTAAATTAAAAATATCCCTTATGGGAAACCAAGGGATGGGCTGAATTAAAGGAATAGGTTGAGCTAGTTAACTGCAGCAGGAGCATATCCTGTCAAGAGAAGGAGGTGATTGGATCATGGGGGCAATTTCCCCCATGCTGTTCTTGTGATAGTGAGTGAGTTCTCAGATCTGATGGTTTTGTATTTGGAAGTGCCTCCTTTTGTTTGTTTTCCATGTTGCCTTGTAAAGAAGGTGCCTGCTTCCCCTTCCACCATAATTGTAAATTTCCTGAGTCTTCCCTAGCCATGCAGAATTATGAGTCAATTAAACCACCTTTGTTTGTAAACATGTCCAGAACATGTTAGAGACTTTCCCAGCAGCCCCTCCCATCATAGGCCCAGAGTGCTAGAAGGGAAAAATGGTTTTGTAGGCAGGGCCCAGGGCCCTGACAGTGTGTGCAGCCTTGGAACGTGGTGGTGTACATCCCAGCTGCTCCAGCTCCATGGTACAGCTCAGGCCATCGCTTCAGAGGGTGCAAACCCCAAGCCTTGATGGCTTCCACATCATGAGGGCCTGTGGGTGCACAAAAGTCAAGAATTGAGGCTTGGAAAACCCTGCCTAGATTTCAGAGGATATATCAAAACACCTGGATGTCCAGGCAAAAGTTTGCTGCGGGGACAGAGCCCTCATGGAGAACGTCTGCTAGGGCAGTGTAGAAGGGAAATATGGGGTTGGAGCCCCTATAAAGATTTCCCACTAGGATACTGCCTAGTGGAGCTGTGAGAAAGGGTTACTGTCCTCCAAACCCCAGAATGATAGATCCACTCACAACTTGCACTATGGGCCTGGAAAAGCCACAGGCACTCAATGTCAGGAATAATACATGTTTATCTAGAGTTTTCCTTCCCCATTTGTTCACCTATTGTCATAGGTATTTACCTATGAATGTGACTATATGCACTTAAATATAATAGCAATTTTCCAACTGAAGAAGAGTTTAAACAGAAATCTGGGATTAGTAGAACTTTGTGCAACGAGAAGTTTAATTTTAAGAAGATGATTTATTTGAGTCATAATGCATTATTTCCCTTTCACTATCTCCTAATCACAATGAAATATGTATTTATAGGGAAGAAATAGGCTGACCTATATATTAAGCACTCTTAAGATTCAGAGGACCAGAAAATGGGTTATGTCTGGTCAGACTTCAGCTGAGCCTTAAGGAACAGATAGTAGATGCAGTATTATAAGAGAATGGAAAACAGTCTGCTGAAAATGAAATCAAGGATATAGGAAGCAGGACTAATTTAAAAGAGGAAAACCAGATAAAGATTTTAATTTAAGTAAAAGAAGATTCTCTGTTATTAATTCAGTCTAAAATATTTTGAGCATCACCTTCTTTTCGGGAGATGATTCTCCATGGCTCCTTCTGTTTCTGAACATCTTGCAAGCAGAGGTACTGACAGCTTTTTTTTCCCAGACTGTAGTTTTCAAAGATGTCTATATAGCAAACCTTCGAAAAAGATACAGATAGTATCTTTCTCTAGAACCGAGAGATTTGTTTGCTGGACACAAGTAAAAAAGTTGGTCTTCCTCTGAGGCAAAGGTTGGGCAGGTTTGAATGTATCGCCTGACAGAAGACTGGCATTTTCTGAAACTGAAATTTTTTGTATTTGAGAAAAACATTGCAAGTGCTTCATCCATCTAGACCAATCTGAATCATTGTCATGAGACCCTAGAGGCACAGAGAGCCAGAGCAAACATGAAACTCATGGTATCTGTTTTGCTGTGAATTAGAAAACAACAACAAAAAATCACCTTTATATCTGATGTCTGATGCAGGGGACTTGGGTTAGTGAAAGAAGAATAAAATATCAGCCCATGTAGTTTTTGACACCTACTATGTAGCAGGAATATTTTTAGGCATTGGAGAACATGAGTGAATAAAAGAGAAAATGATTTCTGCTTTACTAGAACTTGTACTCTAGGGATGCAAAATTTTAATTTCTAGGGTTAAAAACTTTTTGAAATAATTAAAATAAATAAAATACAAAGTAAGTAAATATTTAAAATTTTAACAAAACAAAATTGAGCCTGGGACCAAATTTTGTATAAGGTAGTTGTCTGAGAAAATGTAACAGCAGGCTAAGGCTGGAAAAATGCTGTTTAGTACACAACGATGATAAATGCATTGTGACTACAGTCTAAAATGAATAAATTAGTGTACATTTTGTAGCCAACTAGAGATGCCTTGTAGGCTTATATTTTGAAATTATTAGTCATAGTGGAGATAAAAAACAGTAATCATTTGTGTTTCAGGGAAAGTGATGTAATTCTAATTGTAGCATTCACTGTAGAAAGGGGCTAATATAAGATTTTAAAAATAATTATTAGTCTGAAGTTGACAGAATCAGAAAACTAGACAGGATAGCCATGAAGATAAAACTATGGTCTTGAAAATGAGTAATATGGAAATTGATAACATGAATGAGAGAGGAAAACTTATCAAGAAGGAACTTCACTTCTATTTTAGGCACCTTGAGTTTGAGATGATAGAAAGACCACCAGGAGTAAGGGCTCATGAGACAGTTGAAAATTTGGCCCACGAATTTAGAAAAAAATTTAAATATGAGGCAAGATTTTGGAATCATTCCTGTGGTGTAGATTTCCAACACTTTGAGACTAGATAAGCTCCAAAAGATGGTACAAAAATGGAAGAACAGATGACTAATGACCTAATGCTGAATCACACTCACTGTCAGAGATGTATAAAACACCCAACTCAACAGAGGTAGAAGAGGAGAAAGAGAGCAGGAAGGAGAAGAGAAGATTCAAGATAGTACAGATCTCTGAATACCAGGAGAGGTATCTTTGCATCAGCAAAGAGGGCGTGACCACATTGCAGAGTGACAAAAGGATTTCAACACCAGAGAAGAAAGTATAGGTGACCTTCAATTTTGTAAAAGTAGAGTTTACAGAATTCATAGATAAGAAAACAAGATAGTTTTAAAACAATTATTTTAATATTATCTATGCTTGTTAATTTTTTAAAATATCATAATTCTCTATTTTAATTATTTGAATAATAGAAATAATTGTATTACATGAGATGTTTGATATATAAAGTAACATTTAAGCAAAACTTATTCTTCTGTATGTGTAATGTTCCAATATTAAAACTAATAATGATAGTATTTAACTATAATTTTCTTTATTTTCAACAAGTCCTTTATTCATTATCATTGCTGAGTTTGGCAGAATATTTATGAGGTTCTTTCATCCGTTCAGCTTATATGAATAAGTGGATAAAATGATGAAATCAGTCAGTATGAGCAGGGACTATCACACTGGAATAGTAATACAAATATTTGGTATTTTTTTCTTCACTTTTAAAATTTCATTAACTTACTGGGTATCTTTGGGAAAAAATCTATTTCCACTTCAATTTTAGATTTTGATATAGGGATAATAACAAAACTGGCTATAAACTTATCTAAAATTGTAGAATTGATTTCTAAGCAAGTGGGAAAAAAAAGAGACCGGGAGAATATAATTTAAAGTTTCAGGAATGTTTACATAGTTGTGAGGAATTCCTGACTGTGTTGTTTGGTTTAGCAGCACCACCTTACTATATTAAGCAGTAACATAAAAATATATATGTTTACCCAAAATACATGTAAATCCCTAAGTCTCTATCTCTCTAACCTAATTCTGTCTAGGTTTATGAATAACCACTGAGTTCATTAGGAACTACTGATGTGTGCAAAATAATTTGATAGTTCATAACTTCATATATTTAGATTTATGCAAAAATACTGTAAATTCTACTAGATTTGATGCCACTTATATGTGGCTAACACCTTTTGCATCAACTGGAATGAAAATTAATGCAGTGCTTTGTTGGAATTCTAATTTTTACAACTTCTTGAAAAGGCTTCAGTAGACTACTATATACTCCTTGTTGGAGAAAAGAAAACAAAATAACACTATAGATTATTTATGGTGATTTATGCCACCAGGTTGACATCATAAGCCTCCTAAAAACCTAGCCATTTCGCCGCCTTCTCTTTTAATTTTATTTTCACATTTTGTGAGAAATAATTATGTACAGACAAGAAAAGTGGCACTAAGAAAATAGCAGAAAGATATTCCAAAATTCTATTTAAAGCAAAGATAACAAAAATAGATCAACATATACATGCTACCACCTACAACTTACAAGTTAGCATAAAATTTCAAGGACTATCAATCAATTCTGGACATAAAGTATTGCCCTATGGTCGCAGTAAGAAATATAACACCCGAATTTTATTTCTGTGTAGATGGAGATGGATGTTTTGTGTATTATTAGGACTAAAATGCTAGATTTTGAAGCATGGGACGCTACTTAAAATTAAAATAATTATAAGCTACAAACTCCCAATAAATTGAGAGTTGACTATATTCCAAGCACTATCTTTACATGCAGGTTTTTATTTAATTCTTAAAATACTTCCATAACCTTGGTATTATTATCTCCATATCTAAATGAAAAGAAAGAAGGATAAAAAATGAGGGAAGGGTTAGGCTTAAGAGCATACAAAAGAATCATGACATAATTGTAATAAAATTCATTGCAAGAATTAAAAATGCATATTAATTGTTCCTAGTTGTATGTTGCCTAAAATAGCACTGTTAACTGTAATACACAAAGTAAGCAAATAAATACTTCTATGTTTTTTAAGAATTAGAGTGAACATTTTCATGTAAACTCCAACATTAATTGGAAAATCCTATTTTTTAATAAAAATAGGTTTTATTCTTGAATGATATAAATTGTAAGTACTTTTTTTCCTCTACCATTACTGTCCTCAGTACTAGCCTCATTTCAACAAACACTTGTATTTTCCTTCCCTTTCATCAGTTACATACTTCAACCGTAGATAGCTAGATTATATAACGAAAAAATATAAATCAGTTTATGCTTGAACTGAGTTTTCATTTCATTAAAATAATATAGATAATAATCAATATAAACAAGCTTGGTCAGTACTGAAATATCCTTCCATGTCACTCACTTAGATTCGCTCAGTCAGTCATCTTTCCAAACTTTAAATCCAAGATTATCTTTTAGGCATCACCACTGTCATAGGTATGCATATACTTAATTATTAAATCTCCATATTCTAACCTAGCATTATTTTACAACCAATTTATGTTTGATAGCCTGACTTAAAAAAAAATCTTATAACCATGTGTCCACATAGGAAATTACAATTGAACATGAGATTTTGATGGGAACAAAAATCCAAATCCTATCATTCCACTCCTAGTCACTCTCAAATCTTATGTCCTCCTCACATTTCAAAATACAATCATGTCTTCCCAACATTCCCCCTAAGTCTTAGCATATTTTAGCATTAACTGAAAAGTCTACAGTCCAAAGTCTAATCTGACACAAGGCAAGTCCCTTCTGCCTATGAGCCTGTGAAACCAAAAACAAGTTAGTTCCTCCCAATGGAGATATAGGCATTGGGTAAATACTTCTGTTCCAAAAGGAGAAATTGGCCAAAAGGAAGGGGCTAAAAACCCCATGTAAGTCCAGAACTCAGAAAGGTAGTCATTAAACTTCAAATCTACAAAATAATCTCCTTTGATTTTTATGTCTCACACCCAGTGCATGCTGGTGCAAGAGGCAGGTTCCCAAGGTCTTAGACAGCAGAGCTCTATGGCTTTGTAGGATTCAGCCTCTTGCAGCTGCTTTCATAGGCTGCCATTGAGTGCCTGCAGCTTTTCCAGGCTCAGAGTACAAGCTACCAGTGGATCTACATTTCTGGGGTCTAGAAGATTGTAGCTCTCTTCTCACAGCTCCACAAAGCAGTTCCAAAGTAGGGATTCTATATGAGGGCTCTAATTCCACATTTCCCCTCAGCAGTGCCCTACTAGGGGATTTCCATGAGGGTTCTGCCCCAAAGAGTCTTCTGTTTGGACATCTAGTTCCATATATCATCTGAAATCTACACAAAGGCCCCCAAGCCTCAACTCTTCCCTTTTGCACACCTGCAGGCTTACCCTGACATAGAAGCCACCAAGGCTTACAACTTGCACCCTCCAAAGCAACACAAGCTGTACCTGGACCCCTTTTAGTCACAGCAGAAACTAGAGTGGTTGGAATTCAGGGAGCATTTTCTGCAGTTGTACAGGGCAGCAAGACCTTGGGCCTGGCCCAGCAAACCATTCAGTCCTCCTAGGCCTCCAGGTATGTGATGGGAGGGGCTGCTGCAAAGGTCTCTGAAATGCCTTCAAGGCTTTCTCCTCATTGTCTTGCCTTGGCTAACAGCACTTGCCTTCCTTTCAGTTACGTAAATTTTGGCAGCCAGTTTGCATTGCTATCTGAAAATGGACTTTTCTTTTCTACCACTTGACCAGGCTGCAAATTCTCCAAACTTTTCCACTCTGCTTCCCTTTTAAGTATAAGTTCCAGTTTCAGGTCATTTCTTTGCTTATGCTTATGAAACAGGTTGTTAGAAGCAGCCAGGCCACAACTTGAAATCTCTTAGAAGTTTCTTCCACCAGATACCCTAAATCATCCCTCTCAAGTTCAAAGTTTCACAAATCCCTAGAGCAGGGACACAATGCAGCCAAGTTCTTTGCTAAGGCATAGCAAAAGTTACCTTTACTCTAATTCCAATAAGTTCCTCATTTTCATCTGAGACCTCCTCAACCTGACCACCTCTGTCCATATCATTATCAGCATTTTAGTCACAACCATTCAACAAGTTTTTAGGAAGTTCCAAACTTTCTCTCATATTCCTGTATTCTTCTGAGCACTCCACACTCTTTCAACTTCTGCCTGTTACCCAGTTCGAAAGCTGATTCCACATTTTCAGGTATCTTTATAGCAAAGCCCACTTCTCTGTACCAATTTTCAGTATTAGTTCATTCTTTCATTACTATAAGAAAATACCTGAAACTGAGAGGTTTAATTGGTTCATGGTTCATATGGCTGTACAGAAAGCATGATGCTGGCATCTATTCTGCTTCTGGGGAGACCTCAAGAAACTTATAATAATGGTGGAAAGCAAAGTGGGAGCAAGGTGTCTTACATGGTATGAGCAAAAACAAGAGAGAGAAGGTGGAGGTGCCACACACTTTTAAACAACCAGATTTCTTTTTTTTTTTTTTTGAAACAGAGTCTCGCTGTCACCCAGGCTGGAGGGCAATGGCTCAATCTTGGCTCACTGCAACCTCTGCCCCCTGGGTTCAAGCAATTCTCCTGTCTCAGCCCCCTGAGTAGCTGGGATTACAGGCACGTGTGCCACTATGCCTGACTAATTTTGTATTTTAGTAGAGATGGGGCTTCATCACGTTGGTCAGGCTGGTCTTGAACTCCTGACCTCATGATTGGCCCACCTCAGCCCTCCAAAGTGCTGGGATTACAGGAGTGAGCCACCGCCCAGCTAAACAAACAGATTTCATGATAACTCTATCATGAGCACAGCACCAAAGGGATGGTGCCAAACCATTCATGAAGGATCCACCACCATGATTCAATTGCTTCCCACCAGACCCCACCTCCAAAATTTAGGATTACAATTTAACATGAGATTTGGAAGGGGCAACAGATCCAAACCATATTATCATATTACAAATACCTTGAAAACCATACTTATTCAATAAGTATTTGGTATTGGATTTCCAAGTATTTTGTTTAGAGAGTATATTAGTTCATTCTTGCATTGCTATAAATTACCTGATAATTACTGGGTAATTTATAAAGGAAAAAGGTCTAAGTGGCTCAAAGTTCCACAGGCTGTATAGAAAGCATGGCTGGGAAAGCCTCAGGAAACTTACAATCATGGTATGAAGAAGAAGGAAGCACATCTCACATGGTGAGAGCAGGAGAAAGACAGTGAAGGGGGAGGTGCTACACACTTTTAAAGAACCAGTTCTCATAATAACTCTATCACAAGACAGCACTAGGGGGATGGTACTAAACCTTTAAAAACTACACTATGATCCAATCACCTCCCACCAGGCTCCACCTCCAACACTGGGGATTACAATTTATCCTAAGATTTGGGTGGAAACAGAGCCAAACCATATCAGAGAGGAAATGAACACCACTCACCCGCCACTGTTGCTTCTTCTACTTGCTTTTTATTTTATAAAGCTAGAGGAATAATTGAGCCTCTGATTGAACGAGACATCCCAAGGAATATAAGAAGTATAATAATAAAAATTTTGAAATACTCCTAAGTTTCTTATGTTGTATATGCAAATTACTACTCCTTTTGGATTTAATTCTATAACATAGTTTATTTATGGCACTACCCCATTATCTTCCAATGGGCTAATCAGAGGATTTGGCACTTATTACAGGTAAACTCAATACTTCTTCGTATACAAAGCCAACAAAACATGTATTGTATTAGAAAACCCCTGATGTCAACGTTTTCATTGACATTCTTTTTTTATTTTTGATTATTTCCGTTTTATTTTGGTATCAGAGTCAAGTTTTTCTCCTGCTCTTAGATCCGGTCAGGATTCCATTGCATACACAGGCCTTAAACAGTGTGAATTCATTAGTTTTTTTTTTTTTTTTTTTTTTTTTTTTTTTTTTT
>NW_016806198.1:418080-421417 GCF_001698545.2 Rhinopithecus bieti
GACTAAAATAGGTATATTTCTCTCTTATGTTAACTTGTAAAATATTTTAATAGTTTTATTCATATGCTATAGGTATATTATTGTTACATAATGTGATGAATTGGATGTTCTATCTCTGGGTTTCTTATTTCATAGTTGTAAATGCCAAATAGCTTTTTATTTATATCAGAGGACTGCACATTTTGCTGTGCTGACATACATCTCTTTTGGACTACAAATATATTTCAGCATGATTCACTGAGGAGCAACAGCAACTTACAGGAGGAAGACAAAACAAAGCAGAGTATATGGTGATATCAAGGAAAGTATGTGAAACAAAAAGATTCACCAAAGTAATCAGAAGAGAAAAGAGGAGAGATACTAGGAGGCTATGTACACAAGGAAAAGACAAAGAGGAAGGTTTCCCTAAAGGAAAAGAAGAACAACAAAAGTTGAAAAAAAATAAAATAAAATAAAATAAAATAAAATCTCCTAAAAAGGCTCTTGATGTTTCTGCTAATAACCAATATTTATTACATATCATCCAAATCTAAATCAAATTTACATGATCCAACTTAAAACAGATCTTCAACAATGAATATTTGAGTTCCAATACAATTAACTCAAGAGTTTTAGTTAAGAAGTTTTATGTATCTTCTGCTGATTGACATGTCTCATGACAATAATGAATGTGTACCAGGAATGCCTCATAAGTCTGTTGATATTTTTTTTTAAACTCAAGGTGTCATCAAAGTTTAGTTTTTTTTTTTTTTTAAGAAGTAGTTCGACTCTAAATACCCTTTTATTTTTTGTTTGTAACAAGCAGTCTAAAAGCAGAACAGACCAACTTGAGCCAACTGTGAGCCACAAGGGACCTATCAGAATCTATTGGCAGCAATCACTACTTCAAATGTGAGAAGAGTAATCAGTTTTTATATTTTAAGTGCATATACTTTATATGTCAAGAGATGAGTTTGAAAGAGAACATTCTATATCCACTATAAAATAAATAAAGGAATTTGGATTAATTTGTTCTTTATAAAACCTAAACATTTAAATTAACCTTTGCATTTCAAATCAGATGAATGTTTGAAAGTTTGCATTTTTAATGATGCTACCAAAAATGTAATAGCGTCTCAGCTACATCACACCTAGTGCATTTAATTTCAGCCAATCTCCTTATGGATGGATAGAGGTAAGAGGTTTATAGAAGTGACTGTCTGAGTTGGCCTTAAAGAATGCAAATTTACACAAGTAAAATCTCAGCACACATATATGGAAAAATGCAACTCTAAAACTCTGTACCTAAATTTAATGCCAACATGAGTGCCAACTCTTCCTGGTATTTTTAAAACGTTCTATGTTAGTTCCACGTAAATAAAAGAATAGTCAAATAAGGGTTTTCTCAGTCAACTTAGCATTTCCTTGTCCGTTTCTTCCTACAGTAGGTAACAATTGTGAAAAAGCACATGCATAGTCAATACATAAACAGAAAATCATCATTTCACTCTATGTTTATATATAGAGACATACATGGTGGGGACATCATGTAATCTGGCTCTAACATTGTCATTTAAATCCAATAACACTAATTGCTTCTTGGCCTTTGGGCTAAGATGAAGTGTAGTATCTGTTCTTATCAGTGAATCCAGTAGCATTCACTGAGATGTTTGGCTCAGATATAACATCTTATGGTCAATCTTCTATTTGCTACAGCAATTTTCCTACTCAAACTGTGAGGTTTCTTCAAGTACCACTCTTTGCCATATGTCTCCCTAACTTAGGGATCTTTTGATTTCAGGTAACAGAATAATTATTAAAAAGAGAGTTAAAGAAGAGAGGTTTACTTTTACATATAATAATAAGTACAGGAGGCTGAGTGTGGTGGTTCGTGCTTGCATTCCCAGCACTTGGGGGGGCCAAGGGGAGTGGATTGCTAGAGCGCAGAAGTTGGAGACAAGCTTAGACAATGTGGCGAAAACCCTTCTCTACAAAAGATACAAAAATTAGCCAGGCATGGTGGTCAGCACCTGCAGAAACAAGTACTAGATAGGCCGAGGTGGGAGAATTGCTTGAGCCCATGAGGTTGAGGCTGCAGTGAGCCAGTAGCATGCCACTGCACTCCAGCCTGGGTGACAGAGCCAGACGCTGTTTAAAAAAAAAAAAAAGGGGGAGTATAGGAGTAACTTGTTCTACAATTAACTCATTAAAATGACAATGTCAAGGCTCTGGGTGACTTCACTGTTCTGGTCCTCTCCTTGTGTCTACAAGCTGGATGTTATAATTTCAAATATTATCTGATCTCATAATGCTAGTAACTGAAAAGTGTCTACCATAAGGACTTGATTGAGACACAATAAGTTGTGCTTAACGAGCATCCCATTGTCTTTCATCTATTATACACCACTACAGATGTATTATTTTACCTTTTCTCTAAAATGTGAAATTACTCATTAGGAAAATGTAAAAGTAAAAACCATATAGAAGGACCTCATTAGCCCTAAGAAAATGGCCAAATTTGGAAATACTGACCTTTAGAAAAATGAACACAGATATATGCAAAAGTCAGAGAGAGAACACTCATACTTACAGGCTTGTAGAGTAAATTTTTTTCATAGTAACCCAAATGACATAACCCAAATGTCCATCCATCCATAGGATGAGACAAGGGATAAACTGAGTTATATACAAATACATTGGAATACTACTGAATCATCAAAGGGGGGAAAACACTACTTACTATATTTCCAACCACATGGGTGATTCTAAACAACATCTAAGCAAAAATTGGTAGAGGAAAAAAAAAATACATGCAGCATAACTTTATCCATGAGAAGTGAAAAGGTAGGATTAAAAAACAAATAATACTTGGTTAGGGGATTGTGAAGGTAAAGATTGACTGGGAAAAGGTGTAAGAGGTCTTTCCATCTGAGATGATGTAACTCTTATATATCTGATACCAGGGTGGATCATTCAGGTACGTGCAAATATAAAAAAGTGATGTCTCACTATGTTGCCCAGGCTGACCTTGAACACCTTGGCTCAAGTAATCCTCCTGTCTCAGCCCCCCAAGTAGCTGGGATTACAGGCATGACCCTGCCTGGCTGTAGATTTCACCCTAACTGTAGTAATGTAAATATACGTACACGCACACAAGCACACACACACACACACTCATATAGCTACAGAACTGTAATTTTCCTGAAGATATTCCACGCATTTTTTTGACATTAGACATACATTGGTTGAGGTAGGCTGTAAACAATGTCTTGTGTTACCTAAAGTAAAACAAGGAGTTTCAATATGAGTCAAAAAAAAAAAAAAAAAAAAAAAAAAAAAAAAAAGAAAAAAATCTTTT
>NW_016806198.1:424094-450976 GCF_001698545.2 Rhinopithecus bieti
AAAAAAAAAAAAAAAGATAAGAGTTATAC
The DNA here is from genome assembly GCF_001698545.2 of Rhinopithecus bieti. Lineage (NCBI taxonomy): Eukaryota > Metazoa > Chordata > Mammalia > Primates > Cercopithecidae > Rhinopithecus > Rhinopithecus bieti. The sequence continues at coordinate 424,124 of NW_016806198.1, forward strand.
AAAAGTTTTTCCTGCAAACAAAATGGAAAATGTCTCTGAACTTAGTGTTATTTCAGATCTGTATCAGGATATGCAGAAAGTTTTCCAACATCTTACCTAATAACTAACACCTTATCATATCTAACAAAAGCTAATTGCCGTGGGTACAATTTGTTCATAAGTATTTTTGATAATTCATGTTTTCACTCTATTAAATTGTATTCATTGGACATTTTGTCCTATTGTAATTAACAGATATGAATATGTAATTAGGGTAGGAAAACATTAGTGAGCAATCCATGATTAAATCTAAACAATACACAATATAAGCTGAAAAGTGACTTATTTTGATATCAGAATTGTCTTTCTATTATCAGTCTCTATCATGTTATAATTGCTTCACATAATAAAATTTTAAAACAAAAATTCAGGTAACTTCAAAATTAATCAATTCAACATTATATTAACAATATAGAAACTTGATTTATTTGTATAATACTTAGACATATTTTAGCAAAGAAATATCTATGGTTGAGGGAGACACAGTATTTTTAGACTACTTTAGAAAAAAGAAAGTAATCCATTTATAATGATCCTTACTACTAAATCAAATGCTTATATGGTTCTACCTGTAAAGTAGTATATACTGTTTCATTTTAACAACTTGCCTTTAATTTAATGAGCCTGTATACATTTAATTGAAAAGTACACATTTTTTATACACATAATAGTTTTTTTAAAAAAGTCTAGACAAAATCCACTATGACTTAAATTATCTCTCCTTATTGCAGTATTTTCACATTTTTTCTCTATTTTTCTTTCAGTTTCAAACAATCCATATGAAGATTAAATGTGGAAACATGATGAAAGATTATAGAGAGAAGCAAAATAACTTTAAAGACAATACAATCAGATTATTTAATTAATGTACTTTATTAAATATATGACTTGTTTTAAATTTACCTTCTCATTTTAAGATAATAAAATAAATATGTTCCCAAATTCTCCAAAATACTTAATCCAAAATATTTCTCTGTGCTTCATTTATCAATTTACCTTAAACAAGCATAACATTTATTTTATCAGGATGTAGGAGTAGTTATCTATTGTCTAATGGTGTGATTAAACAGATCCATACTTTTCTTAGAAAAATCATCCACTAGGTGATATTCCTATGTGTTCTTGTGACATTTTGTAAGATTTTAAATAAATATTTCATAATAAATGTATTATACTATATTTAAGTCACCTATTTACTTATATTTCTATCTACTAAATTATAAGCTTCCTAAATCTAGGAACTATAGCTCATTCATTACTGTATTATCAATAACACAGGTAATAATGTAACTGCCCAACGGGTTCATTTTGCCCACTGTCCAGACAGGGCCGATTCATCAAGACAGAAATTGCACTAGAAAAAGAGTTTACTTCATGCAGAGCCAGCTGAACAAGAGACCAGAGTTTTATTATGACTCAAATCAGTCTCCCTGAAAATTCAGAGTGGAGTTTCTAAGAATAATTTGGTGGGCAGGGGATCGGGAAATGGTGAGTGCTGATTGGTTGGTTAGGAGACGAAATCATAGGGAGTCAAAGCTGATCTCTTGCATTGAGTCCTTTCCTGGATGGGGACCATGAGACCACGTGAGCCAGTTTATCCATCTTGGTGGTGCCAGCTTATCCATCAATTTCAGGACCCGAAAAATATCTCGGGCACCAGTCTTAGGTTTTCCAACAGTGATGTTTTCCCTAGGAAATATTGGGGAAGTTTTCAATCTTGAGGTCTCTATCTTCATGACTCCTAAACCATAATTTCTAATCTTGTGGCTAACTTGTTAGTCTTACAAAGGTAGTCTGATCCTCAGACAAGAAGGGGGTTTGTTTCAGAAAGGGGATGGTATCATCTTTGTTTCAAAGTTAAACTATGAACTAAGTTCCTCTCAAAGTCAGTTTGGCATACACCCAAGAATGAACAAGGACAGCTCGGAGTTAGAAGTAAGACGGGATTGGTTAGGTTAGGTCTCTGTCACTGTCATAATTTTCTCATTGTTATAATTTTTGCAAAGGCAGTTTCAATAGCCAATAAATATTTGGTGATTAAGAAGTATTCTTTACTCAAAACATTTCCTAGTTATCAAAATTCTCTTTTTTAACTTAATTTGGTAATCTTAGTCCAAATATTATCAGTTTTTATTTGAGTTCACATGTTTGCTAGTTTATAAAATAAATAACCTGAAAGTTTAAAGTACAGTCCGTTTTGTAGAGCTTTTTTCTCTTCTAACATACTTTTTTCTAACATCTTCAGGTAAATAAAACAGAAGTAAAATGAACATCTTTAGTAAGTATATGGTGATGGAGGAAAAAAAGGTTCTTTTGAAATATGTATAAATTTGGGGAGAAACGGCTTTTGTAAGGCCAATTTACTGAGTTAGAAAGTTGAGAGTACACAGTAACTAAGGGAAATAGAAGTTTGTGATAGAGAAATAGATTACCAAAGATGAACATCTTCTATTTGACATTTTTGCCAGGAAATGGGAAGCTGTTCTCATTCCCTTCTACCTCTTTTACTTCCTGACTGACTCATTACATCCATATGTAGATTTGTTTCCTCATATCCATTTGTTTTTCATTTTTTACAATGAAGCTCAGTCCAAATTCTAGCTACTACACATGCTTTAATATTGTAAAAGAGGATACATAAATCTAAACTCTCATAAGGATTGTTAGAAGTATGTGTGTTTCAATACCACATTTTCAAGTTTAATGTGGTATTTCTTTTAGGGCTTCCCTGAAACTGTTTTTCGTATCTAGCTACTCATTCATACAGCCTAGAGAGATTTTAAAATGCACAGAGTCACACATCAGTGTATACATTTAAAGCACCCCTGGTGATTTGAATGCATGGCTATAGAATATCTGGCAGCTCTGAGCTGTCAAACATTGACTAAAACAATTGATGCACTTAGTGAATCTTTCATATAGAACAGATAATGTCTTCAAAATCAGGCAAGAAAATGATGTGTTAGAATGTTTTCCATATATAAGCTGAGATACAAGTGTTTACCATGTTTACCCAAAAAGAAGAGTAAAAATACCAGTTTCTAAGATGAAAGTGCCAGAAAAGTCAGAAAAGTAACTTTGAAATGCATTGTTTGCTCCCTTTTTTTTCTTTTTCTCACACAGACTGGATTGCAGTGGTGCGATGTCAGCTCAGTGCAACCCTCGCCTCCAGGGTTCAAGCGATTCCCCTGCCTCAGCCTCCTGAGTAGCTGGGATTACAGTGGCACGCCACCACACATGGCTAATTTTTGTATTTTTAGTAGCAACGGGGTTTCACCATGTTGGCCAGGATGGTCTCGATCTCTTGACCTTGTGATCCACCCACCTTTGCTTCCCAAGGTGCTGGGATTACAAGCATGAGCCACCGTACCCGGCCTTACTTCCTCCCTTTTTTTTTTTTTTTTTTAATTTACTTTTAAAATCAAAGATATTTGTCCTCTCCCTCTCTATTTTTTCTTCTGCCATAACACAGCACAGGAGTTACCAGACCAACAATCTATTTTTACTTTTCTATTTGTAGAATCCTTTAAAAGAAAGCAAGACCCATAAGAAAAGTGGTACTTAATGTGGCACAGCAATTCTTTTAATAAATGCAATATTTGTACTCAGTAACTTAAATTTGAAAACTAAGTTTTACTTCGAAATGCTTTAAAAATGAAATAAATTTGATGTTTAATTTCCAAAAAAACAGAAATTAATATGAAAAAAGTGCTTATAAAAATGAATACAACACGGAAATGCATGTATATATACACATATATATACACATAAATATCCACACACACACATATATACACACACTATATATACACACACACATATACATATTTAACTTAACACACATAGTTCTGTTTTCCACAGGGAAAAAGTGATTTGATAACTCAGTTTGGCCTAGAAAGTTATTTTTTATGTCATATTCTGGGAAAAGACCAAGCCAGACTGGTTTACGTCAGAAATAAGTAATATATGTATCTTAACAGCATATCTAAGATGACCTTAATTGGTGCTGGTTTGCAATGTGATTCATGATTTTTATACATTATGCAGAAATTGTTTAGTCTTCTAGGAAACATACTGTCTCAAGGGTTTGATTTTATTTTCTATAAAGAAATTCTGAATTCCAGAACATTTCAGGTTTTAAAGACATTTCTGAACTTAAGTTGAGACCACATGCTTACCTCAGGAAATATTGACTTTTAAGACAAACAGATTCACATAAATCTATGAGCTACTGTTTCAGGAAGCTTCTGCTTCTCTGGCTTTCTGTTTCCCTGTGGAGAGTCTTCATCTGAAGTAACACACCTGCCTCTCTCTTACCTCTCAGCCTCTGCTCTCCTTAGGAGGTGACCCGTGGTGAACTTGAGAAGAAGAAAAAAATGTGAGCACATCGGGTTCTCTCCTCTACTCTTTAAAATTTTATCTGGCTGAAAAAAGGACACATTCTGGTTTATCCTTTAAGATAATCTCATCAGGGCAGCTTCTCTTCCCTTGTATATGTGGGTGGAAATTCACGTAATGAATGGCGCTCCGGGGGAGAAGTCTGAATTGTCTACCTATGCCAAAAACAAGGTAAAATACATGTATATTCTTGTGATAAAATATTACCAAGCTGTTTTGACTGAAATGTAAAACCACATTTAAAATGAGTTTACATGTAACTGAGCTAACATTTTGATCTCTATTTGCTAGTCCTGTCTCTAACCCTTGATTTGTTCTGAAATGTGGAAATGAAGAGATAAATCTTATTTAATTGCCTTCCTGAGACCTTAACATTTTGACATATTAACCAAAGAAGTAGATGATAAGGAGTGAGATTTGGGGAACAGTGTCATATACAGAGATAGAGGATCCTAGTCCATCACCATAGGTGGTTCTGAACATATGCCATATGGGTTTGAGCATGGTGAGTTACAGTTAGTTTCTACTACTTGCTGACAATTTTTTGGGGGGGAATGGGGGAACAGAGTCTCCCTCTGTCATCCAGGCTGGAGTGCGGTGGCGCCATCTTGCCTCACTGCAAGCTCTGCCTCCTGGGTTCCTGCCATTCTCCTGCCTCAGCCTCCCGAATAGCTGGGACTACAGGCGCCGCCACCACGCCCGGCTAATTTTTTCTGTGTTTTTAGTAGAGACGGGGTTTCACCATGTTAGCCAGGATGGTCTCCATCTCCTGACCTTGTGATCCGCCTGCCTTGGCCTCCCAAAGTGCCGGGATTACAGGCGTGAGCCACCGCACAGGCCTTGCTGACGATTTTAATGATTGCTTGAATGACTTTAATTGCAGGGAGGCAGAATCTGGATGAGCACATACCAACTGCTTTGGTAAGAATACACGAATCTGATTTAGACCAGACCTAGTCATTTGTTCCTCAAACAGATTCAACTATAAGGTAGAGAGAATGTGTATGTATCTAAGCTTCTAAGTATCTGTGGACTTAGTTTCTCAGCCAGGAGCACAAAAACACGTTCCATTTTGGAGTTTGTTACAATATTGGCAAGTGCATTCAAACTAGCATCCCTCAAGCTGCTTATTCTTTATATTAATTTGAACTATTTCCAGGGCCTGTTTTGGGCTAAATACTTATATCACCTCAAAATGTGTAAGTTATAGCTCTATCCCCCAATGTGATGGTAATTAGGAGGTGGAATATTTGCACGGTGATTAGGTTATGAATGTATGCGGTGGGGGGTCATAGTGGAATTAGTGGCCTTATGAAACGTGGAAAAGACATCAGAGCCCACTCTCCCCACTTACACTGAAGAAAGGTCATATGAGCATACAGAGAGAAGACGGCCGACTGGAAGCCAGGAAGAGATCCCTCACCAGAGCCTGACCACGTTGGCATACTGCACTTTGGATTTTCAGCCTCCAGAACTGCTGTGAGAAAATAAGTATCTATTGTTTAAGACACCTACTCTATGTCAGTTTCTTATGGTAGCACAAGGAGTCTAACACGGGGCCAAAAAAAGGGACTGTGAATAAGCTAGCCTCCTGTGTCCATGTGACTTTTTGATAGGCGACAAACTGTTTCCTAGTTAACTAACTACATAAACTCTGAATATGGCTTTAAGAAGCAGACATCAAAACTCTTTCATCACTCATGAAAGGGAAAGGTCACGCATTTTATAAACAGAAAAAAAATTAAAGAAATAGAACATGTGATATTATTTAGTTGAAGTACATAAATAGCTTGTTGAAATTATTGTAAATTAAAGACAAACATTTTAAGACATATTTATAATAATATGAAAATCAATTTTGCTCAAGAAACTAAGAAAGTCTGGGGTAATTTGAATAAAAATGTTGATTATTAAGGTCAAAAATGAATGAAAGAAAGAAATAATAAAATGAAAATAAAATACTGTTGTATACTCTTCACTTGGCTAAAATGAAGACATCTGAGCATGTATAGTGTTGGAATGGCTGTGAATAAAGAATTTTCACAAATTTCTCTTGAATGTGTCAACTGATAAAACTACTTTGAAACCAACAACTTGGATATTGTAAGATTAAACAGATATATAAAGATACATGTATCTATATATGTATATATGCATCTATATATAGACAGATCTTATGATACAATCATTTCATACTTCTATATGCCCAAGATAATCTTTTATATATATAAAAGTTTATATAATTTTTATAAATGCATATATATCTTCAATATACATATATATGTTTGTGTATATATATGGCTGGAGGCATTTCAAGAATATGGTTCCTGGTTGTTATAGTGATATACTCAATATATGCAAACTAACCAAGACACTAATCCAATGGAGAATGAGTAAACATATTACAAAATATCACACAATTAAATATTACACAATAGTAAAAATGAAGAGACTATGTAAATAAATATCAGTAACAAATGCTGAGTCAAGAAAGCAAGTCCCGCAAGTCCCAGAAGACCATAGTAGAGCAATTTTATTAAAATTGAATATAAGTAAAAATATTACATTTTAATAATATATATATAATATATATATATATATATATATATATATATATATATATATATATATATATAAAAAAGATGTGATAAACCCCAAAGTCAAAGTAGGAATTTATTCTATGAGTGACAAAATAGAGAAGTGCTTAAAAAATTGTTTAATGATATTAAGTCACCAGGCTGATTTTATTCGGGATCATTGTAATAGGTATAGAAATAGCTGCAATGGGATTTTCCAGTGGGAAAGAGAGATTGGGCTTAACTCTGAATACAACATGGGGAAGTGGGAATTTATAGCCAAGGAGGAGGGTAGGGGTTAGTGGATAGAAAATCACTAACAGGAAACATCGGGAATACGGGGGATTCTGGCTAAACAGACCTTAAGGATTTTGACATCTCTTGGGAGACGGTAGAGGATGACAAATCTGATCAAACATTAAGAGTGATCTGTTATAAAGGAGAGAAGGTTCTTGGTAAACTGACTTAGCAGGGTTCTTTGCTAAAAACGGGAATTTACAAGGAAATTCATAGATTGACCTATAAGAAAGTGCAGGAGCATGACTCAAGCTTGGCCCAAGACTCCTTTGTCATTAGGAGTATACGGAGAGACAGGAGTTGTGGGCATTCACTAATCCTTATCTTTGGCAATGTGTTTGTGGATGTTCATCATATTATTAAAATAAATATTAAAAAATAGATTAATAATAAAAGCCCACACATGAAGTTAATGTGTAATACATTAAATAATTTTAATCCGTTCAGGTTTTTGCACTTGAATTCCAAAGAGTAGGAGTTTGAGTAAACATATAAACAAAAAGAAACCAAAAAAATGGAAGACTTGCAATTATCTAGGCAGAAGATGGATGATGCAATGATAAATGAGGAGTGTTCCACACGAAGAGAACATTTGACTAAAAAATAGGCAGGGCATGGTGGCTCACGCCTGTAATCCCAGCACTTTGGGACGCCGAGGCAGGTGAATCACGAGGTCAGGAGATAGAGAATATCTTGGCCAACACGGTGAAACTCATCTCTACTAAAAATACAAAAATTAGTCAGGCGTGGTGGCATGCACTGTCGTCCCAGCTACTCTGGAGGCTGAGGCAGGAGAATCACTTGAACCCAGGAGAAGGAGGTGGCAGTGAGCCGAGATTGCGCCAATACACTCCAGGCTGGGTGACAAGAGCAAAACTCTATCTCAAATAATAATAATAAATAATAAATAATGCACAATACATGCCTCAGCTTTGTGTCAGATACTAACTTATATACATTATATATACCCACACAATTATATATATACATTATATATACACATATATGCATTATATGTATTTTATATATATACACACACACACATATAAACTCACACTTCTCACAATAACCTTTTCCTCATTTTACCTAAGCAAATTTTCACATAGAAAAGTCACATAACTAGGAAGTGGAAAAGGACACGCACTTCACCAATACACCGTTTTGTGACTGCCAGAATGGGTAATGGAAAAAAGTCTTAGCCAAGGAACAAAGAAAAAGTAGAAGGAAAGAAAGTACTAATACCCAGAAAATTGTGCTAGCCCTCCATAAAAAGACAAATGAGAAACAGGTTCAAATCAAAAACCTTGAGCAAACTCTCTCTCCTAAAATAATTAGGCGAGGAACAGAAGACGAGCAAAAGAGAAAGATAAGAGCCTGCCCCTGTCTTTCATCAGTTCAGGCTGCTAACACAAAATGTCGCAATGTCGCGGCCGGGCGCGGTGGCTCAAGCCTGTAATCCCAGCACTTTGGGAGGCCGAGAAGGGCGGATCACGAGGTCAGGAGATCGAGACCATCCTGGCTAACACGGTGAAACCCCATCTCTACTAAAAAATACAAAAGCTAGCCGGGCGAGGTGGCGGGCGCCTGTAGTCCCAGCTACTCGGGAGGCTGAGGCAGAAGAATGGCGGGAACCCGGGAGGCGGAGCTTGTAGTGAGCTGAGATCCGGCCACTGCACTGCAGCCTGGGCCACAGAGCGAGACTCCGTCTCAAAAAAAAAAAAACAAAACAAAAAACAAAAACAAAAATGTCATAAAATGGATTGCTTCTAAACAAAAGAAATTTATTTCTCACAGTTCTGGAGGCTACAAGTCTGAGATCAGAGTGCCAGTATAGTCAGATTCTGGTGAAGAACCTATTCTGGGTTCAACCTATCAACTTCTCCTTATATCCTCTTATGGTGGAAGCAGCGAGTCAATGCTCTCGGGTCTCTTTTATAGGGGCACTAATCCCATTTATGAGGGCTCCACATTCATGATCTAACCACCTCCTAAAGGCCTCACCTCCTAATACTATCATCATTGAGGTTAAGATTTCAACATATGAAATGTCAAAACATGTTTTGGGGAGCACATAACTATGCTGTCCATAACATCTCCTGACTTCAGATAAATATTGCTGTCATAGAAGCACAGATACTCAGTCCCTCAAAACTTCAATAATCAGGAATGACCATGTGTTACAAAAAACACTAGTTTATAGAAAAGGGTGCATGCAAAGGTAATAATGCTCCTGCAATCTCCCAGAGGCTCAGACTCCAGGAGCCTCAGTTCAGGAAACTACAGAGGCAGTTTCTTCAAAATTGCTTAATTTTCACATATTTGTAGATATCCCACATTTTCTTTCTTTCTGTTATTAATTTCTGATTTGATTTCATTGTGGTTGGAGAAGATACTTTGTATGATTTCAGTTCTCTTAATTTTGCTGGGACTTATTTTATGACTTACTATATGTCCTAGCATGGAGAATACTCCATGTGTACCAGATAAATAAATGTTTTGAAATAACTAGGGTTTCTAGGGTAAAGAGTTTCATACTAAGACACAGAGATAAAGCCTAAAATACCAACTATCAAGAGACAAGAGGACAGGGGGAGCTGTGTCACTCAACAAAGCCATACCCACTGAAGACCAAGGACCAGGAGTACAGGGCTCCATGGGGAAGCGTGACTTAGAAGGTTTTGGATTTGCTACAGATTTGTTGACTTTTCAAGAAGGCACTGATGTATTCAGTCCCTCTCTCTCAGAGAGAAAACACCCCCTCTCCTACTTGATAATTGGATGATGCCACAGTTACTGCTTGATGTTCAATTTCTTCAAATAGAGAGGAAGTACACTGGCCACAATCTCTGAACAACAGACATAGAGGACTGACTTACAGGGAAAGCTAAAATGTTCACTTTCTCATGGAGCTCTCACTGAACCTCTGCTATTGTATTAGGCAACAGAAATGAGGATCAAGATTAAACAATGAGTGCTAAGTCTCAATCCGTTTGGGGAAACTGCTATAGTAGCAGAGGTTTTGGTAATTTTTAAATGTAATGCATAAAGATTGATTCTAAGATGGTTTTGTGTGTTGCACTCTTAAAGATACTAATAAATGAAGCACATTAAACACTTAGTTTGAACCGACAGAACTGAACTAGGGAAGGAACCAGGGCCAACAAGCTTTACTGGCTTTGAACGGCTCCAAGGAAGACACAAAAGATTCTACAATTACTGAATTAACCACAAATCTACCAAGGCCATGGCTACTATTTGGAAAGCAGTTTCATGAGAAGTGGAAGCCAAGTGCTCTGACATTATGCTGGCTTCTGCAAAGGGAGATTACCACATTCTGGTGAATCATAGGTTTTTTATTAAGCCCAATGCATTAAGAAAGAAACTCTGGGGAATGATAGGAGGTATCACCATTTTCATGGCTTCAAGTTGTCATTGCAGGGATTCCCATGAATAATTTTCATGATCTCTTTCCTCACTTCTCCCCCTGAGGGTAATACCTTTAGCTCTACATCCACTAATTTCAGTAAGTTGAAAGTACAGTCACCTTACTGGTACCTAAAGCAATAGTGTTGTAAATCATGGTCACACTCAATTCTTAACTTCTAAATTAATATTTTTAACCTCATTCTTTGAGTAATACGATATTTAAATTACTATATGACCCAGCAATTTCACTTCTGGGTACATAACCAAAACAATCGGAAGCAGGGACACAAACATATATTTGCACTCAAGTCATTGCACCAGCATTCACAATAGCCCAAAAGTGGATGCAACCTAAGTATCCCTCTGTGGATACATGGATAAACAAGACATAATACATATGTATAGAATAGAATAGAACAGAATATTATTCTGCCTTAAAATAGAAGGATAGGATTTTGACACATGGTACAACATGGAAGAACCTTGTTCTAAGTGAACTTAGGGGTAAGGGAAAGAAGCAAGTCACAAAAGGACAAATACTTCATGATTTTATTCATTTGATGTACTTAATATAGTCAAATTCAAAGAGCCAGAAAGTAGAATGGTGGTTGCCAGGATCTGGGCATGGGGAAGCAGGCAATGGGGAGTTATTGTTTAATGGGATAAAAGTTTCAGTTTTGGAAGATGAAAAACCTTCTGGAGGTGGATGGAGGTGATGGTTGCACAGCAATATAAATGTACTTAATGCCCCTGAACTGTACACTTGAAAATGATTAAAATTATAAATTTCATTATGCGTATTTCACCAGAAAAGTTAGTTAATTTACAAAATCTTATTGGATAATGCAATTCTAGAATATTAATATTATGCATGCAACACTGCTCTAAAATCATGTCTTTGAAGCTTCTGTTGTTAACTTCTATATGTTCATCCAAGTGTGGTGGTTTTCTTATTAGATCTTTCACCAAAAATGCTTTTTGATGGTTAAGTCCTTTGTCAGGCTGGGACTTTATTGTCTTTTTTTCTTAATCACAGCTACTTAAGCAAGGAAAAAAAATGAAACTTTGGTTTGATTTGTGTGTTTATTTTCTGTAACCAGCATAATCAAATAATTTGCACATTAAAATATTTCTGCTGAGTTAACTTCTTAAAGTACTTTCAAGTGTAAGTCTAGATGATTTACACCTAAGTAAAAATGAAATAAATAAGCTCCTTGGAAATGGTCTCATGTTCTACCCCTCACACAAGTTTTACTTCAAAATATACATGTATTTCTCTGATCAGAATTGGGTCAAACACAGTCAAATAAACTACCAGCAGTATTTTTCAAAATAAATCCACAGGTTAGGCAACTACCAAAAGATTAGTTTGATGAGAACAAAACTAAACCAAGAACATGTCAAATTAATTATTAATAAGAGTAGTAAATGAAATTTAGTTTTTTTTTTAACCTCATGAAAACTTTGAAGTGAACAAAGGAAGATGTTTGATAGAATGAAATGTTGCACACTCCAAAACCACATTATAACTTTATAAGCATTATTTCTGTGTCTATATGTATTTATGTGTAATGGTGTATGTGTGTGTATCCATCCTTGAAATTTAATCCCAAGTTATAATCTTTCTTTTTTTTTTCTTTATAGCTGAAGAGCATTGACCAAGTTATTATCTTCAACTCTCTCAAAGGGTGAAGAGAGAGAAGCAACATTGAGTCAACTGGCTGGTTTTTCATCCCTTTCACTTCTTCAGTTGTGGGCTGGAGAGAGATATAATTCCAAGGACATTGGCAAGCCTTTTGTTATGTGGATATGCTTTACACAACTACAGTTTATCCATCAGAATGAAATACAGACAAAAGCTGAGGAAATCAGTCTTCTTAATAGATGGAAAGTGATTCTTTCTGCCTCCAAATAAAACTGAATTGTAACATTCTTCGTATTTCTCTGGGTACACATCTGGTTTAAAAATTAGAAGTTAAATTTTAAAAGTAGGCAGAAGTTTCCATTTACAGAAAGACATTTTCACTGTAATAGTGATGATTATTTTAATGATTATAAAAAGTCCAATCAGTGATAAATGTCAAAATCATAACTGAATATATTGTGTGCTGTGTGAGAGATGAAATACATAGAGAAAATTCACTTTAAATGGTAAAAAAAAAAAAAGAAAAAACGTATTATGGCTTTTTTTCTAGGGAATATTCTGTAATGAGAATGGCAAAGCTGTGCATTAAAGAGCCAAATGCAAGGAGGTGAATAAATAGTGGAATCTTTTTATTTGTTTTCTGCTTTTTTCAACCAGTGTTTCACTGAGTTTGATTAATAGTACCATTTACTATTACTAGAAGACTAAATTGGTTGGGTGCATCTGTGGCTCATACCGGTTTAATCCTAGTGTTCTGGGAGGTCAGCACAGGAGGATTGCTTGAGAGCAGAAGTTTGAGACCAGCCTAGGCAACATAGTGAGACCTTGTCTCTACAAAAAAAAAAAAAAAAAAAAAAAATTGCTTGAAGTCTTGGCACAGGCATGTAATCCTCGCTTCTCAGGAGGCTAAGGTCGGAAGATTGCTTGATCCCAGGATTTTGAGGCTGCAATGAGCTGTGACCACACCACTGCACTATTAAGCAAAAGTAATCAAAATGTTTGAGATCTTGTATATATCAAGAATTTTATGATATCATATTTAATATTCATATTAGTATTCTAATATAGATAATATTATTCCCCTTTTCCACTGAACAACAACAGCAAACTAACACAAGAACCAGAAAACCAAACACCACATGTTCTCACTCATAAGTGGGAGTTGAACAATGAGAACACATGGACACAGGGAGGGGAACATCACACACTGGGGCCTGTTGGGGGATGCGGGGCTAGGGGAGGGACAGCATTAGGAGAAATACCTAATGTAGAGGACGGGTTGATGGGTGCAGCAAACCACCATGGCACGTGTATACCTATGTAACAAACCCTCATGTTCTGCACATGTACCCCAGAACTTAAAGTATAATAATAAAAAAGAGGTTACATAATTTGCAAGAGGTATATAACTTAACAGTATTCACACAAACTGCTGGCTTTATTTACTGGTTCTCATCCCCGTCTTGAAAGAATAAGGTTTAAAAAAAATGCTGTCGGATATGTATTTGATGAAGTAACATTTGGCTCTGATACTGAATTCAGCTGGGAAAAGGTACAGGAAAAATGCATGCAAAACTAAGAGATTTCAGAATACTGGTCAAAGGTCTCTGTTTGTTGAATTTTTGGTCTTAGCGAAATTGTGGCTGAGCAAGCAGTAATGCATGGGAGTTCAATTGAGTTTAAAAAGGACCATATGGGTCAATGCCGGGGAGCTTAAAGACAATTCCTCTGAGAACCTGTGTGACTAGGAACCTGGATTCACACAGTTAATGGAAAAACAGAACTTTGTAGGAATGTGTTGAGAAAAATGAAATTAGATCATACGGGGATGATGAAGTTATGTAAATCAAAGGCACTGTTTGAGGGCTCTGCCATCTGCAGGTCACGTTGACCTTCCTGGCCAGGGGCTCTCATTATGTATATGTGTTGTGAACAGGTTTTGAGCATTCTGCTGGAAAAGGGTTTGAGGAAAACTAACTCATCCCAATGTTTAGAGTCATATGAGAGGCCGAAAAGTTGTAAAATATGATGAAAGAAATAAATCTAGCAGGAAGGCAGAAGTTTTAAAAAGTCTTGGAAGAAATACAAGAGAATCAAGGTCATTGTCAGTATGTAAGATGTGGTAGAAAGAGGGATGTGGTGCCCAGATGCCTCGTCAAGGAAGATCTTGCTGCTCCGCTCTAAAGAGTGCAGTCAGAAGTCTTTCCCCCTTCTATTAGCTGGTGTTGGTTCGTATTAAATGTCATTCATACCAAATTCTGTCTCAGAATTTGCTTCTGGAAGATCCAATCCGAAAAATATAAAGTTGTTAAATCAAATAATGTGTGTCAAAAAAGGAACAAAAAGAAAAGATAATATGTTTCCACTAGAGAGATGCAGTGTTTACAGAGGCTCTAAAATAAAGGTCAATCTTGAAAAAATAATGAAATCTCCATTTGCTTATGAAGATCTCAGGAAACCTTTAGTCCTCTTCAATGGAGAAAACAATGAAACTGGAAAGAGAAGACTAAATCTAGTCTTCTAGATTCTATCATTTGTTTAGTTAAATAAACTTGAGACAGTCACTTATTATCAGTGAGCCCCAACTTCTTATTTGGTAAAATAGTCCACTACATAGCTAATCAGAGTGCATACTCTCTTCTTCCTTTGGGCATTTATTATAGCTCCAATATCCTTTGTTAATTGCACTAGAACGTCCTAGCAACTAGAAGGAAGGATAGGTATGCAATAAATAATTGAGATGTATTATATAAAAAATATGACTTTTTGAAGCACCTGATGAGTAACACTTTTGTTGTATTTCAGAAAAATTAAGCTCCTCCCCAAATTCCTTAATTTTACCTTTAATAATTTTGATATATTTTCAAAGAGCTTCTTGTGTAAATTAACTTTTTTCTTCTAATTGAATTTAGGTCATTGGGACAGAATGGGGTTCATTTAGAAAGCAAGAGAAAACATTCCTTACCTCAACGCAGATTTTTTGAAAACCCCATGAGAATTATTCTTTTAAGATATGTGTGATAGGTCACTCACATTATGACGATGCTTTCAAGCTTCATGAATAAAACTGACTATTCCTTGCTTTTCCCTTCCAGTGTATTAGGACTGCAATTACTTTTGTACCAACCTAATACATGGGCGTTTTTATATGTTTCTCTCAGATAGACTACGAAATCCCAAAAGCAATGACTACTTGGGCTGTGTATCCCCAGCAGTTTTCAAGTGTTTGACATATACTAAGGACAAAAAATATATATAATAATAAACCGGTTATGAGTGACTTAGGTATATACCACAATAAACATGTTCAAATTGTTCTTAGCTGAGTTACTTATTTTCTAAGATGGCAAGAGAGAACGGAGGATTATTCTCTGTTCTTAATCTAACCATAAGATGATCATAAGTAGTTTAGACCAGTAAGAACACTGGTTCATTACATATTTATGCAAATACTGTATTCTACTTCTACCACATTCCCACAGTGTGACCTCATAAATCCTTTATGAACTTCAAGGACTTTGTCTTTGCAATGGGTATAGTAACTCCTACCTAAAAAATGTAGTTTTAAAGAATAAATAAGATAACGAATGCAAAGTCTTAATGTGTTATCTGGCTACTGTTAGTATACCACACTGATTTTTTTTTCTTACTATCCATGGCCCAAAAAGAGTTGCCTCATGTGGTGAGTTTGCTCCAAAGTATTAGAAGATGGTGTAGCTACCAATATCACTTTATTGATAGAATCTTGGATTTGAGATTGTAACTCTTAAATAAAGAGTTCATTCTGGCTCTCAGAATCAGGCAATGTATTAATGTTATGATGTTTGTCACATCATGGAAGCTACGATATGGACTTCTGCAGAATTCATGCATCCATTTTCTTATTAAGACTCAGACAATAAAAAGAAGTACTTCACCTAATGTAATATTGATAGCTGTGGTAGCCCATCTAGAGCAGCTGCTGCCATAATGCCTGCTGCAGTGAGGGAGGTTCGGCCAGGGCTGTGTGCTCTGTGGAGCCTGTGGAAGGCAGGAGCAGGCAGGAGCCATGCTGCCTTCTGAGTTAAAGGGTCGGGATCCCTTCCCTCCGGGAGCAGCTGTAGCTGCCCAGCTGCGGCTGCAGACCCAGGCATTCCTGTGGTCTCCAGGGCCCAGGAAGTTTGCTTGCCCCACAGTCTTGGAAGTGCCTGCTCCTGTTGCCTGGCCTCTCCCTGCTCCTGGTACCCACTCCAATTTCGGAGCAAAGTGGTCGCTGAGCCCAGGCACTGTTGCTACGTGGTAGGGTGTGCATTCACTTGGGGCAGCGCTAACTCTCCAGCCCCCTGCTGCCTCAGACCCTTCTGAACTTTGGGCTTCAACAAGCACAGGAGGGAAGTCAAGCAGGGGCAGAGTACAGCTCAGCGTGGGCCTACAGATGACCCTCAGCACTAACAGCTGGGACACCATGGGCACCATGGATGGCAGGTTGATGGTGGCAGGAGGCAGACAGGCTTCTGGGCAGAAAGGGGTGGGTCCTGGTGAAGCCCCAAATTCAAGACAGAGACAGCCTGAAGCCTAGGGGCTGGGCTGCCAGTTCTGTGGACCAGAGTGGGAACTTATGGTGCTTTTTTTGGGCCCACTCATAGCTGCCCATGGACCAATCAGCATGCATTTTCTTCCCTCCAAAGTCCATAAAATCCCTGGACTCAGCCTGACTTGGACAATGCGATGACCTGTCTGCAGATAGGAGCTATTCACTGTGGTTCTCCTCTCTACTGAGAGCTCTGCAGATGATGGGATGAACTGCCTGCAGAAAGGAGCTACCCACTCTGGGTCTCCTCACTGAGGGCTGCACAGACATTGGGACTACCAGTTTCAGGAAGGAGCTACACACTGCCGGTCTCTTGAGAACTGTTCTGCCACTCATTGAGGTTCCCCTCTGCCTTGCTCACTCTCCAGTTATCTGCATATCTCATTCTTCCTGGATGTGAGACAAGAACTTGGGACCCACTGAATGGTGGGACTGAAAGAGCTGTAACACACACAAGGCTGGACAAATACTCCCTGATCACCACATTGTGGGCAATGAGAAGGCGAGAAGAACTGAGGCCCTTTGTGAAGGCGAGACCTAGGGGCTCCCCAAGCCAGAGCTGTGACATTCTCTTTGAGGTTTTGCAGTTCCTGGAATCTCCAAGCTTCTGGCACCACCATGCTCTCCTTGTCCAGCCATGGGTGCCCTCGGTGGAAGTCACATGCCGTACATATGGCCCAGCCACGGCCATGCATGGAGCCAGCACTTGTGCTGGTGCCTGGAGCCGCCTGCCCTGCCACAGCAGTCAGAGTGCCTGGCTGTGCGCAGTGGCTGAACCCCATGCTCATTCACCCACACACCCCTCTCCACTCTGTGCCTGGCTCGCACTTGGCAGATGTGGGATCTGGGCTGGTAATGGGAGCCAAGCTCAGCCTGTCAGGGCAAGTGGGTGATGAGCCCAGGGGGCATGAACAGTACTCAGGTAGAAGGTACAGCTGGCCACAGACGTTTCCGGCTGGCAAAGTGGCAGCCTATGGATCCTGTGACAATATTTCCCTTACTCTGTTCACTTTTAACTCCATTCTAATAAAGTAATTAGCAAGTCTTCCACCACAAAGTTAGATAATAATTCAGGAATGCTTTCAAGTTTCTCATTTTCTTGCTGTGTACTCATTTTATCCTCCATCAATAGTGACTCAGAGATTCCATTTCCTCATCTGAAGTTATAAGACTAACTTTACAGGAATTTGTGGAAATTAAATGAGTCCAAGGTTCTTAATAAACTAGAAATAATTTATTCCATCTGTATGTTTAATACTATTATATTATTACTGGGACCCTTACTATTGATTTTATTTACCTACACTTTCCACCTATATGAAACAGAAATAAAATTAAATTACATCAATTTTATATGCCAGCATGAAAAGAAGCAATGTATAATAGCAACAGAAAATCATATTAAAAATAAAATATCTACATTTATACAGTCATATCTTCCTTTATTGTGCTTCACTTCATTGTGCTTCACTTCATTGTGCTTCACTTCATTGTGTTTTGCAGATATTGCAGTTTTTTACAAATTGAAGGTTTGTGGCAACCCTGCATCCAACCAGTCTATTGTTATCATTTTTTTCCAATACCATGTACACACTTTTTGTCTCTGTGTTATATTTTGCTAATTCTCACAATATTTCAGACTGTTTCATTATCATTATATCTGTTAAGGTGATGTATCATCCGTGATCTTTGATGTTACTATTGTAATTGTTTTAGAGTGCCAAGGTCTGTGCCCCAAAAAAGGTGGCTAACATATTCAGTAAATAAAATCCAGATAGACCAAAAGCCTCTTGTGCCAAACAGATAATTGTGAACAAAAAGAAAAGTTATTGAAGGAAATTAAAAGTGCTACTCCAATGAATACATGAATAATAGCAAATCAAAACTGCCTTTTTTGCTGATATAAGAGAGTTTGAGTAATCTGGAGGGAATATAACGAGCCACATCATTTCCATGATCTAAAGCTTGATCATGAGCATGAGTCACTCTTCCATCCTATGAATGCTGAGAGAAATAAAAGAAGCTGCAGAGGAAAGGTTGGAAGCTAGTAGAGGTTGGTTTATGCGATTTAAAGTAAGAAATCATCTCTATAACATAGAAGTGCAAGGTGAAGCACCAAACACTGGTGTAGAAGCTGCAGCAAGTTGTTCAAAATACCTAGCTAGGATAATTGATTAAGATGGCTACTCTAAAAACTAAATTTTCAATGTAGATGAAACAGCCTTCTATTACAAAAGAATGCCATCCAGGACTCTCATAGCTAGAAAGAAGTCAGTTTCCTGGGTTCAAAGCTTTAAAGAAATGGCTGGCTCTCTTGTTAGGCTTTAATGTAGCTGATAACTAAGTTGAAGCCAATGCTAATTGACTATTCAAAAAATTCTCGGACCTTTAAGAATTATACTAATTATTAAATGGAACAACAAAACCTAGATGATAGCATATCTGTTTACATCATGGCTTACTGAATATTTTAAACCCACTGTTGAGACCTGTCGCTCAGGATAAAAGATTTCTGTTAAAATATTGCTGTTCATTGGCAATGCAGCCAGTCACCAAGAACTCTAATGGAGATGTACAAATTTAATGTTGTTTCATGCCTGCTAACACAGCATCCATTTTGTAACCCTTGGACCAAGGAGTAATTTCAAATTTCAAGTCTTATTATTTAACAAATACATTATGTAAGGCTATAACTGGTATAGGTAGTGATTTCTCTGATGGATCTGGGCAAAGTACAATGAAAATCTTCTGAAAATAATCTGCCATTCTAGATATAATTAAAAACACTTGTGATTCATGGGAAGAGAGCAATATATCAACATTAGGAGGAGTTTGGAAGAAGTTGACTCCAGCTCTCATGGATGATCTTCAGGGGTTTAAGATTTTAGTGGGGGAAGGAAATACAGATGTGGTGAAGACAGTAAGAGAACTAGAATTAGAAGTGAAACCTGAAGATGTGACTGAATTACTGCAATCTCATTATAACAATTTAATGAATGAGGAATTGCTTCCTATGAATGAGCCACAAAAATGTTTTTTTGAGACGGAATCTACTCCTAGTGAAGATGCTGTGAACATTGCTGAACGTGACACATTTAGAATATTACATAACTTATTTGATAAGCAGTGGTAGGGCTTGAGAGGATTGACTCCAGCATTGAAAAAAGTTCTACTATGGGTAAAATGCCATCAAACAGCATGGCATTTTACAAAAAAAAAAAAAAAATCTTTGTTGAAAGAAACAGTCAATCGATGCAGCTGACTTCATTGTTGTCTTATTTTATGAAATTGCCACAGCCACCCCAACCCTTAGGAATCACTATCTTGGTCAGCCAGCAGCCATTGAAATCCAGGCAAACGCTTCCCTCAACAAAAAGACTACAGCTTATTGAAGGCTCAGACAATAGGATATTTTAGTGACAAGTATTTTTGAATTAAGTACTTTTATTTTACTGTTGCAAACTAGTAGACTACATTATAGTGCAAACATAACTTTTATATGAACTGGAAAACAAAAAATAAATGAGTGATTCGCTCTATTGCAGTATTTGT
Organism: Rhinopithecus bieti; assembly: GCF_001698545.2. Taxonomy (NCBI): domain Eukaryota; kingdom Metazoa; phylum Chordata; class Mammalia; order Primates; family Cercopithecidae; genus Rhinopithecus; species Rhinopithecus bieti. Next base: position 444,627 of record NW_016806198.1, read on the forward strand.
TTTATGGTGGTGATCTGAAATAGAACCTACAATATCTCTGAGGTGTGCCCATGCCACTGCACAACTATTAGAATGGTCAAAATCTAGAACACACATAACACTGAATGCCGGAGGGCATGCAAGGCAACAGGAAATCTCATTCATTGCTGATGGGAATGCACTGGTATAGCCACTTTGGAAAACAATTCGGCAGCTTCTTACAGAAGTAATCATACTCTTAACCTATGATCCAGAAATTGAGCTCCTTAATATACCCAAAAGAATGTAAAATAGGCATCTGCACACCAAAATCTGCACTCTGATGTTTATATAATGATAGCAAGTCTATTCATAATTGCCAAAACTTGGAAGCAATCAAGATATTCTTCTGCAGATAAATGGATAAGTAAATTTTGGTATGAACCAACAATAAAATATTGTTCAGCACTAAAAGTGCTCTCAAGCCATGAAAATACATAGGAGTAACTTAGATACTTATCACTAAACAAAATAAGCCAATTTGAAAAAGCTACCTACCATATAATTCTGACAATATGACATTTTGGAAAAAGCAAAACTGTGGAGCCAGAGCAAAGATGAGTAGTTGGTAAGGGTTGGAGAGAAGGGAGGGATGAATAGGTAGGCCACAGAGGATGTTTAAGACAGTGAAACTACTCTCCAAGATTAAAAAGAAAAAAGTGGTGGAAAAATGTCATTATAAATTGTTCCAAACACATAGAACGCACAATTCCAAGAATGAACCCTAATGTAAAGTACAGATTTTGAGTGGTATTGATGTGTCAATATAGGTTCATTGATTGTAACAATGGTACCACTCTGTTGAGAGATGTTGATAAAGGAGATGCTGCATGTGTGGAAGCAGGGAATATATGGGAAATCTTTACCTTCCTCTCCAACTTGAACCACAAGCAATTATGCATGAAATTTGAGAACATAAAGAGAATATAAAGTCACATTATGATACCTCCTGTCAATTGCAGATATAAGGAACATGAAATGTCCAATGTTAAATTTGTTTTTGAATGTATTTTATTTGGATTTTGTTTTGCATGTCCTCTATTCCATTTAAGCCAAAATTCCTTGCAGGTAAGTTCTTCTACGTATTAGACTTAAACCTTGTATCAATCCTGTCTTCTAAAATAAAACACAGAATAAGTCAATATTCAAGAAAAAAAAGCAAAAAAAGCCATATTTGTATTTTAAGACAGTAGGTTTTCCATTTACACATTTCTATTGTATTCTCTTCTACCATCTATGTACCCAAATTTTTTTTAGGTTGATTTTAACGGAATGCAAAATAATACAATATGACTTACCTCCCAATATGTACAACTCAGGAAAAAAAAAAAAAAAAAAAAAAAAAAACCAGCCAGAACATACTCTCAATTATGATAATTTTTTTTTTTTTTTTTTTTTTTAATTTGAGACGGAGTCTTGCTCTGTCACCCAGACTGGGGTGCAGTGGTGCGATCTGGGCTCACTGCAAGCTCTGACTCCCAGATTCAAGCAATTCTCCTGCCTCAGCCTCCGGAGTAGCTGGTACTACAGGCGCCGCCACCATGCCCGGCCAATTTTTGTATTTTTAGTAGAGATGGGGTTTCACCACGTTGTTCAGGATGGTCTTGGCGGGGCGCTATGGCTCATGCCTGCAATCCCACCATTTTGGGAGGCAGAAGGGGGTGGACCATGAGGTCAAAATAAGGACTTGATGACCAACTGGCAGAAATTGTGCAGTGAAAATTTCTACATGAGACATGAGTTAAAACTGAGTAAAATCTTCAAAGTGCTTTCTTTTCTCATACTATTCAAAACAAAACTTTTCAACTTTATGGATTGTAACACGTATTTTGACCTACAATATACAGATACTGTATAAAATATATAGATGTATTTGGTTTTATTTTACAACATTTGGTTTGGTAATTAGTTTATTCATCATCAAATCGATTAACAGAGGAACAAAAAAGAGAGAAAAGTTGTTTAGCTATTTATTTATTCGTTATCTGTAAAATATAAACAGTTCAAAGCCTACAGAATCTTTCTTTAATAAATCATGCATATATTTTTGAAGAGGTTTGATTGATGGAAACATAATGGATGTACATATTTGTGGGGTACCTGTGATAATTTGATAAATTCATATAATCAAATCAGGACAATTGAGATATCCATCACCTCAAATATTTATCTTTTCTTTACACTAGAAACAGTCCAATTATTCTCCTTTAGCTTTTTTGAAATGTTTTTATTATAATTAATAATTGATTATTGTTAAATATAGTCACCCTACTGATCTGTTGACTAAAAAGGTTGAACAAAATACCAAATAAAAATATGAAATAACCAAGAAGGATAGATTTCTTTAAAATCTGGTTATTCAGTAAACTTTACTTTTATTGCTTTCACGGTCACCTTATCTACATCTTGTATGGCAGCATTTTATTAATGACTCACTTTTTAAGAGTAAATCATGTATTTTAACTTTAGTAGAATACATTACTCTTTCACAAGCAGTTTTCATTAGTTTATCAAACTATTCATTTAAACTAAATCAGAAATTACAAAAACAAATATCACCATCAAGGCCATGAAAAATGTTGATTAATCCTAATAGTTGTTTCAGTTTAGTCTGACTGAGAGAGCTCTTCTAGTCTGTAGACAGTACCATGTGTAACATCTACATTGGTGATTTATTAATGGGCTGTATTTCTATGTACAAGAAATACTGTCCTATTTGTAATAGATATAAGTCTTCATTATTTTATTTTTACACAATTCACTATGAGATCATGGTTTTAATGATTCTCCCATAATTAAATAAGACTTTACAGAGGAGATATTTTATGTAGCAGTAAATAACATTTTTTAAAAGAGTAGTGAAGCTCCTAAAAGTTTCTTCCCCAGGAAGATATAGAACATTATATCCATACTAATATTTTCAGTGATTCCACCTCATAGACATTATTATTTCCATATTACAGATGAGGATATTGAAGGCTTATTCACTAAAAGTTCCCCTGAAATAATTTGTATGAACATTTTTCATATAAAGTAAATGGAATATTTTCACGACTTCATTATTGAAAATGATAAATATAAATTTCCTTTTTGAGTTTATGTTCTCTACTCTTGAGCTATCCTTATCATGTTCAATCCTGTCTCCACTTTATCTTTGAAAGACCACTGTCCCATCAGTCAGGATCAACTATAATAAACTGTCTTTAATCTCTATGGGCTTGCATCAGTTAAGTTATATTACTTAGAGTTAGATTAAAATTGTGTCCTTATTCATGCAAAACATGTAGATTATTTTTCCAGAAATGGTTATGTTATTTTCAAGTATTATACATGTTTTATTTCTCTGAAATAATACATTTATGATATTTTGACAAAGAAATACAAAGATATAAATAGTCAATGAAAATATATTATTTACACTGATCTTAAAAATACATTTCAAAGTAAGAAGATATATTATTTGTAGTGTACAAGTGAACAGCCTTAAAAGATGGTGTAGTTTACTAGAAAGAACATAAGACTGATTATGAAACATTTTGGATTCTGTTCCTAGTTCTGCTGTTGCTTAGCTTTGGTAAGGTTTAAAATATAGCCAACTCTTCACTTACTTCTTGCATAGAACTAAATTAAATGATTCCCCTCCCGCCCATATGGTAGTATTTCTGCACAGATGCAGTTAGTATTACATGCTGTGCAAAATCCCAGCTGTAAACTGAAAACAGGGCTTTCATTTATTTTCTATTGTTTTTAAGTAGATTTTTTTGAAAATATGTGTAAAAGCAAATGAAAACGGAAAACAGAAACAATGCATCGGTTAGGTCCACAATTAGTGATGGAAGATAGAAAGGACTAGAAACAAAAAGGAATAATACGAAGACATTTAAGTGAAAAGTATGTTCAATATGGGGAAAATTCACATTTGTAAGTTTCTTAAAATATATGTTCTTCAGAAGAAATGTCCTTCAAGAGAAATACTCAGTAGCCACAAATGTCCTCCAAAGTTCTACTGAAGAAATAAGTTATTGGATAAAATTCTTATGCTCCATTTTATTCCAAGGAGTATAAAAATCTGAAAGGGAGGTAGAGAATTTGTAGTAGCTCACTTGTGTATCAAACAGTATTTAATTAAAGCCATGGGCAATTCTGCTTTAATACGAAGTTCTAATACAGGTATGTTTAATATAAATTGTTTGCTAGAATTTAAGACTTCTTATGATACATTTTTGTCTAGAATGTTCTTTGGTTCCAGATTCTTATAGGCTTCTCAGCAGAGAAGCAGATTTACAATTCTTCAAGCTAAAGCCCCCTTGAATATTTGGAAGGATTCAGCATTGGGGTGTATGTGTATGCATAATGAGCAAAACAGAAAATGTTTGATTATGCATGTTAACTTTCTAAAATAATGTGTATAAAACTATAGAATTCAGCATCATTTTTATGATAAAATCATTTTTAAGTATCTATATGTAGGTAACTAGTTTAGCACTGGTTACAGTCTGTCTCTACCTCTCTCTGTTAGTTGAAGTCACCTAGGTAAGTGTCCAGAGTAATTTTTACTAGTGGCAAATACTCTGGACTGCAGACTGTTAAGACACTTTATTTAGCTCAAAGTACTCCATCAGTATATAATAATGCAACTTTCATGAAAGGAATAAGATTTCCAAAAACTTCATATCCCTTTCAGTTCAGCCTCTTAACTTTACCATAATAGTAAATAACATCAGGCAAAATTCCAACAAACAAGGTGTGACCTTTGCTGTTTACTCTCATCAGTCTCATAAGTAATTATCTTTAAAATAGATATATTTTGTATCATGTGATATATCTCACAAGGCAATTTATTCTTTAAGAAGTCTTAGTTATATTTATATTGTCCATATTTCCCAGAGGAAGAATCTTACATATCTTTGCCAATGTTCAGCATCCTTACATCAAATAATGGACACATATTTCAAGTATATAAAATATATATAGAAAATGTCGTTCAAAAGAAAAATTTCAACTAATTTTAGTTATACTTCAGCCACAAAGACGGAAAAAATATTCTAAGTAACAAAAGGCATGCTATATATCACTGAATTGCATTACATTTACAGAACGTTGTATGAGGTAATGATTTCTCTTCTGATTATCTATAGCTGTGTAGGTAACAACCGCAAGAGTTAGTGGCACAAACCAAAAACAGTTAATTACTTTGATTGCTGATCTGCAATTCCAGAGGGCTTGAATGGGATAGCTCCTCTCTGCTCTCAACTGGTATGGCTAGAGGTAGGCTGGAGAATCCACTTCCAGGATGGCTCACTTTTATTAGTGCAGTGTAAGCCAGAGTTGCCAGCCCAGGATCCTAGCTTCACTCCTAATGAGTATCTTCTCAAAGCTGCCTGCGGCTCATCCCAGAACCTGGCTGGGTTTTAGGAGAGATTATTCCAAAAGATAGAAAGTGAGAATTGCCAGTTTTCTAAGACCTGAACCTAGAAACTGTCACAGCATTTTCTCTGACATATACTGTCTGTCAAAGCAGTCACAAAAACCTCCCGTATTCAAGAAAGGACATCAACTCCACTCCACCTCTTGGTGTGAAGTGTCAAAGAATTTGTGACCAGCTATACTTTTCCACAGCTAATAACAAAGCTAAAATGACAAATATATATAGAAAACCAATGAGTTGGATTTGAAATGTTCATTCATTACAGATCTTTATCCTATAAACTGTCTTTCTAATTGGGGCACTCCAATTTTATGTGAGTATATAATTTTTCAAGCATCTCCAAAATACACACGCGTCTTTGTAAATAATTGATTTTAACTAATAGAAAATAATTTAATTTAAAATAGTTAATATAATAATTACTATTCACCTACTCAAGTAGAGCTAAATTATTCAGCATTTAAATAGCTACTGGTTTATGGTATCTAACATTCACATAATTATAAATATGTTAATTATTATTTACTGATATTAGAACCTGTAACCGTTATAATTAACATTACTTTTAATTAACTTACTTCATCTTAGACTGTCACAAACTTAATTTGTATTTTAGTTTAATAAAATAAAAACATCAATTTAAAATACAATTATTATTTAGTCCTTATGTAGCAAGACTAAAAGTTAACCATATATTGCTTCTAGAATTTAAAGTTTATAGTTCTTTTAACTGTTTATAAAAATAAGTGTAATAACTTGGCAAACTAATGTCTGACTGCTAGCTGAATGGTATAAATGTCACAGAGTCCATTGGTTTTTTTGTGGTTGTTGTTGTTGTTCATGTTCCTGGCCTGTTTGATGTTTGTATTGTACATGGGATACAATCTTCTTTTTTTTTTTTTTT